>NW_028170133.1:0-4000 GCF_963971535.1 Notolepis coatsorum
AGAGAGAGAGAGAGAGAGAGAGAGAGAGAGAGAGAGAGAGAGAAAGAGAGAGAGAGAGAGAGAGAGAGAGAGAGAGAGAGAGAGAGAGAGAGAGAGAGAGAGAGAGAGATATTCTTTATTAAAACATCTCGACTAAAAACAGTCAGTAGAGACACAAAAATCTCACGCCATCTTCATAAAACCAGCACACACACCCACACACGCCCGCTCACCTGCACACACACACACACACACACACACACACACACACACACACACACACACACACACACACACACACACACACACACACACACACACACACACACATTGTTGTTTCTCAGTGTCTTGACGGCGTGGAACACGCCCACCGAGCGCTGGTGCTGGAGCATCTCACACACGATGCTGATGGCACAGAATGTCCCACTGCGACCGCTGCTTGTAACTGTCCATGAGGGCAGCATTGATGTAATTGGAGCTCTCCCCGTCGATGGTGATGAGGAAGGGCAGGCAGCGGTCGGGCGGCAGGACGTCCATGCAGCGGTTCTTCTGGTGGTTGCGGGTCAGCAGGGCGATGCTGCAGTCTTCCACCTGCAGGGTTGGAGTCACCATGTTCAGAGTCCTGAACTCCTCCTCAATGGGACTGAAGTTAGTCTGGGGACCTAGGCGGTTCCTGTCATAGTAGACCGAGCGAAGCTGATTGGCTGGAATGGTGGTGTCCCCACAGAGACACGCCTCCAATATGGCGTCGTGGATGAAGACGTACTGCTCCTCTGTCTGCACCATATTGACGTGCCGTGAGCGCAGCTCTCTCACGCAGTTGTAGATGACCACCACACCCTCCCTCTCCGCCATGTCCAGCATGATCTCGATCACGATGAAGCAGCTGGGTCTCTATGAGCGTCACTTGATGTCTCTGTAACACTTCACCCTGCCCACTTCCACCAGGTTGGTCACCATGACGATGGCTGCTGTGTTCTCCTGCCACACCATCCTCCAGAAGTCAAACACTGTCTCCTGCATGGGACCTTGCGTAGCGATGTAGTGGTTTGGTCTGTGGTATCCATCAACGTAATTTGCATTAATGTAATCGGAGCTCTGCTCCCCCTCCTGGGACTGCAGTTTGACACGGGAGTGATCATATGCAATGATGTTCCCATATCGGTTCTTCATGCGTGCAGCGAGAGAGAGAGAGAGAGAGAGAGAGAGAGAGAGAGAGAGGTGCACACAGGTGCACACAGATACACACGCACTTTTGAAGTTGTGTTTACCTGGAGGGGTCAGGGAGATCGACGGAGACGCTAACGCGGCAGTTATGGCGACTTCTGTTTTGGACGACTTTTGAAGCCAAGCGGTGGCCTGATACTGAGGTGGAGTGGGCGTTAGAGCGTGTTATTTAGAGTACGAGTTGTGAGAAGTTACAGAGTGAATCGTTATTCTACAACCATGTCCTAACCCCCCTCCCACCCACCCACCCCCTGCAGACCAGGCTGCAGAAACAGATTAGTGGGGGGGCATAAAATGTTCTCGGGGGGGCACAATGGTTTTTCAACACAGGTTCCCTTTTATACGTTTCAGCTGGGACAGCGGCGCTGTGGCTTGCTTGGCGCTGCCCACGGTGCTGAACTAAACAGCAGAGAGGCAATTGAAAAATCGAATTTCTCTCTATCTTAAGAACTTTCACTTATACAAAAACAGACTGAACGGATATATATATAACAGACCTGCTGGGGCAGCGGACTGAGAGCAGGGGACACAAACAGGCTGGATAAGATGGTCAAGAAGGCCAGTTGCGTGGTTGGGGTGGAGCTGGACTCTAGAGAGGGTGGCGGAGAGGAGGAACCTTGCTAAGCTCCAGGCCATCAGGGAAAACCCTCCCACCCACTATACACAGACTTGGCTGACAGGAGGAGCATGTTATAGGCTCACACTACCTAAATCTCAATACAATATACAAATATATTAAAAATCAATCACACATACCCATCTTCTCAATCACCCACTATGTTTACTTAACTGACAGTACCACTCTTTCTTATATGATTTTTAAGGTGTTTTTTAAATGTCTGTTTGTTTTCAACCCTAGTTAGTGCAGGTGGTAAGGAATTCCATGCAGTCATGGCTCTATACATCACAGTCCTTTTCATTGCATTGTTCTTGGCATCTTTACAGTACATCTTTCCATTGACACATGCCTGGTGGAGTAACTGTGTCTGTGAATTGTATCTCATCATATATACAAGCAGGTTTTTTGTTCTTATATATATTTCTAAAAACATTATGATATTTACATTTAGTCTTTGTTCTACCATTAACCATGACAGTTTTTCATGCATGCTTACTATGTTTGACCTTTTCCTACAATTCAGAGCAAGGCGCGCTGCTTTGTTCTGTGTCATTTGTAGTTTTCCCAGTTTTTCTCTTCCAGCACTTCCCCAGATCCCCGGACAGTAATCCAGATGTGAAAGGATCAGAGCCTGGACAACATGGATCACCGACTCCGGAGTTAGGAATTCTGCACATCTTCTAATTAAAGCCAGCCCTCTCCCCATCTTTTTGTTATGTTATTTATATGCGTTGACCAGTTCAGATGACTGTCCAATGTTATACCTAGTAGCTTTGCTTCTTCCACCTGTTCAATTTCAGTTCCCCCCATCATTATTTTAAATTTTGGATTAGCAATTAGCATATGGTGTGAACCCATTAAAAATACACTTTGTTTTTGCTATGTTAAAAACCATTCTATTCGCTCTAATCCACTCTTCTACTTTTGTAGCTCTTTATTAGTGCCACACCCAGATCTTCCACAGAGGAGGATGCCATGTACACGGTTGTATCATCCGCATATATAGCCACCTTTGCTTGCTCTAAAATTAACGGCAAATCATTTGTATAAATGGTGAATAACAGAGGTCCAAGGCAGCTTCCCTGCGGAATTCCATACTTAACATTTTTCGCTTCAGATAGGCTTCCGTTAAAAAATACTCTCTGTTTTCTACTGTATAAGTAGCTAGTTATCCATGAAACTGACGATGAAGCAAAGCCATAGTCTTTAAGTTTCTCCAGTAGTATTTCATGATCCATGACATCAAATGCTGCACTGAAGCCTAACATCACTAGTAGTAGTAGTAGTAGTAGTAGTAGTAGTAGTAGTAGTAGTAGTAGTAGTAGTAGTAGTAGTAGTAGTAGTAGTAGTAGTAGTAGTAGTAGTAGTAGTAGTAGTAGTAGTAGTAGTAGTAGTAGTAGTAGTAGTAGTAGTAGTAGTAGTAGTAGTAGTAGTAGTAGTAGTAGTAGTAGTAGTAGTAGTAGTAGTAGTAGTAGTAGTAGTAGTAGTAGTAGTAGTAGTGGTATTAGTGGTAGTAGTAGTAGTAGTAGTAGTAGTAGTAGTAGTAGTAGTAGTAGTAGTAGTAGTAGTAGTAGTAGTAGTAGTAGTAGTAGTAGTAGTAGTAGTAGTAGTAGTAGTAGTAGTAGTAGTAGTAGTAGTAGTAGTGGTATTAGTGGTAGTGGTAGTAGTAGTAGTAGTAGTAGTAGTAGTAGTAGTAGTAGTAGTAGTAGTAGTAGTAGTAGTAGTAGTAGTAGTAGTAGTAGTAGTAGTAGTAGTAGTAGTAGTAGTAGTAGTAGTAGTAGTAGTAGTAGTAGTAGTAGTAGTAGTAGTAGTGGTATTAGTGGTAGTGGTAGTAGTAGTAGTAGTAGTAGTAGTAGTAGTAGTAGTAGTAGTAGTAGTAGTAGTAGTAGTAGTAGTAGTAGTAGTAGTAGTAGTAGTAGTAGTAGTAGTAGTAGTAGTAGTAGTAGTAGTAGTAGTAGTAGTAGTAGTAGTAGTAGTGGTATTAGTGGTAGTGGTAGTAGCAGTAGTAGTAGTAGTAGTAGTAGTAGTGGTATTAGTGGTAGTAGTAGTAGTAGTAGTAGTAGTAGTAGTAGTAGTAGTAGTAGTAGTAGTAGTAGTAGTAGTAGTAGTAGTAGTAGTAGTAGTAGTAGTAGTAGTAGTAGTAGTAGTAGTAGTAGTAGTAGTAGTAGTAGTAGT
>NW_028170132.1:5000-18355 GCF_963971535.1 Notolepis coatsorum
AATGGCATAAAAAGAGTAAAATACAGGAGGCGAGATGCTCTAATTTATTAATTCTTTTTTTGTTTTATTAAAACATTATTACCGTTGTTTTTTTTTATGGCTCATCTAAATAGTAATTTCTTGTTTCTGTATCTGCTATGAAATGTCAAAACGAGCATGCTTACTGCCAAGGTCAAAATATCAAGAACGAAGGTCAAATTCTACTTCCTGAGGCGGCCACACTGTGCGCAGCGTGGAGGGTCAGGAACACTGTGCCCAGTGTGGAGGGTCAGGCGTGGCGTCCACACAGCCCTCTGTTTGAGGTCTCAGGCTGGCACACTGGCACAGGCATCGTGTGAAAAGAGTATAAATATATAAATGACACAAACATGATTACACTGTGATGCGAACAAAGCCATAGTTATTTATAGACGGTTTCACTGGAATTCTGTTGCTTGGGGATCCGTTTGGACCCAAGTGTATTTCCTATCAGTCATTGCATTAGCAAACACTGTAACAGGGAATCAGGAAACGTGGGTCTGTTTAGAATGTTTAAGTTTAGAATGTTTATGTTTAAGTTTAGAATGTTTAAGTTTAGAATGTTTAAGTTTAGAATGTTTATGTTTAAGTTTAGAATGTTTAAGTTTAGAATGTTTAAGTTTAGAATGTTTATGTTTAAGTTTAGAATGTTTAAGTTTAGAATGTTTAAGTTTAGAATGTTTATGTTTAAGTTTAGAATGTTTAAGTTTAGAATGTTTAAGTTTAGAATGTTTAGGTTTATGTTTAGAATGTTTATGTTTATGTTTAGAATGTTTATGTGCAACTCGTGATTCAGTTAAATCGCAATACTGGGCTCATGCTTGGGTTCGAATCGCGATATAAAGAAAAGAGAAAATAAATATTAAGTAAAAAACTAGCGAAAAGGCTGGGTGACTGTGTAAATGAAACACAGCAACACTTAATGTTAGTTACCCACACACACACACACACAACACTAGCCTGGAAGCTAGCACACACAAACAATACACAACATGTAGGCCTACAGTACATTCGCCCACAATAGTGTAGAGAGACTGGCACAGGCCCTTTTATACATTATCGAGTCACATCCAAGCTCTGGGATTTTTTTTTAAATGATCTCCTACACTGACCAACTCTACATGCAGGTCAAAGAAAATAAACGTATTCCACAACCTGATCAATGATGAAGTTATTCCACAACCCGATCAATGATGAAGTTATTCCACAACCTGATCAATGATGAAGTTATTCCACAACCCGATCAATGATGAAGTTATTCCACAACCCGATCAATGATGAAGTTATTCCACAACCCGATCAATGATGAAGTTATTCCACAACCCGATCAATGATGAAGTTATTCCACAACCCGATCAATGATGAAGTTATTCCACAACCTGATCAATGATGAAGTTATTCCACAACCCGATCAATGATGAAGTTATTCCACAACCCGATCAATGATGAAGTTATTCCACAACCCGATCAATGATGAAGTTATTCCACAACCCGATCAATGATGAAGTTATTCCACAACCCGATCAATGATGATGTTATTCCACAACCCGATGAATAATGAAGTTATTCCACAACCCGATCAATGATGAAGTTATTCCACAACCCGATCAATGATAAAGTTATTCCACAACCCGATCAATGATAAAGTTATTCCACAACCCGATCAATGATGAAGTTATTCCACAACCCGATCAATGATGAAGTTATTCCACAACCCGATCAATGATGAAGTTATTCCACAACCCGATCAATGATGATGTTATTCCACAACCCGATGAATAATGAAGTTATTCCACAACCCGATCAATGATGAAGTTATTCCACAACCCGATCAATGATAAAGTTATTCCACAACCCGATCAATGATAAAGTTATTCCACAACCCGATCAATGATAAAGTTGAAACCTCATTATCATGATGTCTCATGATCATCTATGTGACCCAGAACCTTTTGTGAACAATTCAATATATATGCGACCATCTCTTCATAAAATGTTGACGTCTTCCGTAGCTACAGTACTACTCACAGGAGCTCAGCTGCTAGCGAGTGTTGGTGGCTAACTACAGTAACTAATGCTTCAAACGGAGGCTTTGAAAGTTTAACCTTCTATAGTGTGTGGTAGTGAAAGTGTTAACCCTTTGTAGTGTGGCAGTGAACGGGTTAACCTTATGTAGTGTGGTGGTAAAAGGGTTCATGTCTGTTAGCAATACAGAAGGATGAGGTCTTTGTATTGTGTGGCTGGTTAGTACGAGAGAGAATTCCTCAGACACACCAGCAATCTAACTAGAATGGCACTCAGAGAGTCTTTACCTACCACGGTCGGATAGCTTGTCAGCTACCATTTTGGTCTTTACCACATCAATGGCTAGAACCTTCACCTTGTTCCGCATCATCGACCTGGGACTGATTTGAATAAATTCAATAGTGCAGGTCCTTGGCTCAATGTCAATATATTTGGCAAGATTGAGCCAAATCAGATATATTGCTCATGTTATCGCTGTGACACAAACACACACACACGCGCGCACGCGCGCACGCACGCACGCACGCACGCACGCACGCACGCACGCACGCACGCACACACACACACACACACACACACACACACACACACACACACACACACACACACACACACACACACACACACACACACACACACACACACACACACACACACACACACTGATTACAAGACCCCCCTTTGTGCACGACTGCATGAAAATATTGTATTGTTTGCAGGATATCTGTAAGTAGAGTAAAATAGTGTAGCCAGCTTCCAGGAAATTCCCCCCCCCCCCCCCCTGCTGTGTGTGACTACTGTGAAAAAACACAAGGGGCAATCAATCATCACTGTTGGGAAAACAGCCGGTGTAGTACTGTAATATAAAATCAGCAGAATGCAATATATAGTATTCAGATACAGAAACCCTTTGCAACTCCATTCTGTTAGCACAAGTGGAGCCCTGTAACAGGCTCTGCTGGCTCACACAGTCGTATACCAACGGTATGCAGCAGTGGAATTTGTATGCATGACATCACCCAATCAAGATGAGTCCCACTAGGCGTGTGCTGCTAGAGCGAGACCTGTTTCATCCTACCTCCATGCTCAATAGGCTAAACCTCCCTAGTGCAGAGCGAGACCTGTTTCATCCTACCTCCATGCTCAGTAGGCTAAACCTCACTAGTGCAGAGCGAGACCTGTTTCATCCTACCTCCATGCTCAGTAGGCTAAACCTCCCTAGTGCAGAGCGAGACCTGTTTCATCCTACCTCCATGCTCAATAGGCTAAACCTCCCTAGTGCAGAGCGAGACCTGTTTCATCCTACCTCCATGCTCAATAGGCTAAACCTCCCTAGTGCAGAGCGAGACCTGTTTCATCCTACCTCCATGCTCAGTAGGCTAAACCTCCCCAATGCAGAGTGAGACCTGTTTCGTCCTACCTCCATGCTCAGTAGGCTAAACCTCCCTAGTGCAGAGCGAGACCTGTTTCATCCTACAGTACCTCCATGCTCAGTAGACTAAACCTCCCTAGTGCAGAGCGAGACCTGTTTCATCCTACAGTACCTCCATGCTCAGTAGGCTAAACCTCCCTAGTGCAGAGCGAGACCTGTTTCATCCTACCTCCATGCTCAGTAGGCTAAACCTCCCTAGTGCAGAGCGAGACCTGTTTCGTCCTACCTCCATGCTCAGTAGGCTAAACCTCCCTAGTGCAGAGCGAGACCTGTTTCGTCCTACCTCCATGCTCAGTAGGCTAAACCTCCCTAGTGCAGAGCGAGACCTGTTTCGTCCTACCTCCATGCTCAGTAGGCTAAACCTCCCTAGTGCAGAGCGAGACCTGTTTCATCCTACAGTACCTCCATGCTCAATAGGCTAAACCTCCCTAGTGCAGAGCGAGACCTTTTTGAACGGCGGCATTAGCTTTCATAACACAAGTCGGACGTCTCAGTAAGCTACGGATAGACTGTATACAACCAGATAACCACCTCAGAGACCTTTTCTCTCACAGCGGACACGTCGTCATAACAGGGTAAACACAGCTGTAATTAATAACATTAATAATGTATCCGTTCCATTTAGGTGTGCTGCCTGCCAGTGAGGCATGTTAATGAGCCGACACGCGCAACACCAGGGCCCCGGCACCACCGGCACGCCTAGAACGGACCTGTGATTAATGTTATTAGTTACAGCTGTGTTTACCTTGCTTACCATACAAATGTCTGCTGTGAAAGGGGTCTATTTAGCGGGTGATCCAATTCTACACATGTGCAGTCTGATGCTGGCTCATAATTATTCACGGCGGTTCATGCATATTGATTCAGTCTGCTCGCGAACACCAGCTGGCTCTACCTTGACCCCCTGGTCGACTCATGATCACGAATACTTCAGCACGGCGGCTATTAACTACTTTCACGACCACGTCTTTTGGCGCAATATTTGCATACCATGGGAATCCCATTGTAGCGTAGGCGTATGGTGTAGGACGTGTATGAGAGTAATGATTTTACACACTCTTCTCGCTTTTTTGCTCTCTTCCACAATGCCAGGGTCAACGGTTCGATTCCCATTGATAGGGATGTTCGATATTGGCTTTTTTACCGATACCGATATACCGATATTGTCCAACTCTTAATTTCTGATACCGATATCAACTGATATCAACCGATACCGATATATGCAGGGTTCCCCCCCCCAAAAAACGGAATAATTTCAGGTAATTAACATTACATATCTCTTGTCGTGGAATTAACACAACATTATGCATACTTTTGACAATAAATAAAATCTGAATTTGTTCTTACTTGCTTGCCTGGGTAAATAAAGGTTAAATAAATGTAAAAAAAAAAAAGAAAAAAAAAAAAAAGTACATTTGAAAACCGATACCGATAATTCCCGATATCACATTTTAATGCCAATATCGGTAGGCCGATAATATCGGACATCCCTAAGTCACACCCATACTACAAAGCATATGCACTCGTCGCCGTGCTGCGCCTGGAATAAAGGTATCCACCAGATGGAGGTTATACAGGCGCACATGGGCTTCAAACTGATTGGCTGTCCTGTGTATGCACATGTTTACCTGACACTTGATTGGACAGTAGGGATGGGACTTTCTAGCAAAAGTGCTATTCTAAAATTCGTGTTTCATAATATCAAATATTCAAATATTCGCCCCCCCCCCCCTCCCCAAAAATGTATATAAAAAGATTTATCAATTTTTTTTTTAATTTTTTTTTATCAGCTAACCGACAATAAATCAAAATGACACCATTCACCATCGCCTATAATAACAGCATTGCATTGGCCTATCAACCGACTTTAATAAACAAACAGAAACATGTGCATCTTTTTGATCAATTAGGCTATGCAAATTAGGCTGCCTCTAAATATAAAAAGGAATTAAACAAGAATGTTTGCTTAAATTAATATTATTTTTTAATTATATATATATATATATATATATATTTTTTTTTTCAAAACGAATATTCGATTGTAAAAAAATGAAATCGATCTTAATAACAGAAACGACTATTTGAATTTTCGAATATTCTGTCCCATCCCTATTGGACAGCTTGTTAGAGAGTGACGCCTGTGTGAAATAGAACAAATAATCTACCAGGCATACACACACAATTATAAAATGTGGCATAGACAAGAAAAATAAATACACGTTTCTTTTAACCAGAGAAAACACCAATCAGGGCAGCCGGACGTGAATCACAAAGTCATTCAAAAGAAGGTATAACATGGCTGCTAGTGATTCAGGGGCTGCAGGAGCGACTCTCCTCCATGACCTCCCCGAACATCTGGTGAGATTTGTGCTGAACCAAGCAGCAAGCGCAGAGAAAACCTATTGTTCACACGCATTCCTATGTGAGAGCATTAGGAGAGGTTGCTCCCGGTGGAAAAGCAGGCGTTATATCACACGTGTCAAACTCAAGGTCCCTGGCATTTTCACCACAGACTGAATTCACTTTCACAATTCATTTTGGCCCACTGCCTCCCCTGGGTGTAGTTCAACTGGCCTGTGATGGAAATCAAGGGCACCTCGGTCTCCCTGCGCGGCAATACAAATTACTTTATCTTTTAAAAGCTTGTCAGCCATCAGTTTTCACTCTACTCAAGCGGTGGTATTATTCGGTTGCGTCCAATTTGACTTCATCAAGTGGATTGTTGCTCATCATGCCTACTTTGAAATCAAATCCGTGGACATTATTGGTTTTGCGCAAGCTAAGTGAAAGCTACAGTAGAAAGAGATGTTTTCTGTGTGAGTTCCACTTAAACTCTTTTCGGACATGCAGTCGGGACCAGGGGCGTGCACGGACAAGGTGGGGGCCAGGGGCTCAAGCTACAAAAAGGGCTTTTTTGGGGTAGGGGAGGGCAATTAGGGCAAAAGGGTAGGGGCTGAAGGCCTCCTTCGGCCCTATCTGTGCACCCCACTGGTCGGGACAATCTAGTGCATACATCTAGTGCATACATTGCCTGGAGTTGCCTTGTGGGACATGTACTGTAGCACACAGCTTGTAATTCTCCGGGGCAGACGTATTCAGACACATGGAAATACTGCACCGTCTGTGTACGAAAGATCATAATTCTTATTTAATATTTATCTAAATGGCATGTAACTCGACATCTCCAAGTCCATGACCAGTTTACCCTATAATCACTAATCTTACAATCTCTTCAATAATTAATTGAAACCCAATAGGTGTTATTAGTTTGCAAATTCAACATTATTTTAATTGATTTCACATACTGTACCTACTCTCTGTGGAAAGAATTGTTTGGCGCTAGACCATGTGGAAGCGGGGTGAGAGATTGTGAGAGAGAGTGTGTGTATTCTACTTGTTCTCTAATAGTCCAGGACCAGTTATGCTACAATTGCTAACCTTACAATTTATTGTGGGTGAATAACTAATTGAATCATAATGTAATCTGTAAAAGAATTTCAGACTTATAATAGGCCAATTATCCATAAATTATGCCTTTTAAACAGCCCTCATTGTATTCATTGAGATGCTGAATGAACACAAGTGCATTTACAATAACATATTGAGCTGGTATGCGCAAATTGAATAGATGCACAAAATTACCAATTAAACTAGTGACCTCAGGAGAATGCACCTTTTTTAGGTATTATTACAGAATCTGTATTTTTCATTTCGGCCAAATTGGTGTTCTGTGCTGCAGTAAAATTGCAATGGCTTTTCAAACTCAGAGTCTTTCAATTTCTTGAAAGGAATACTGAGTAGTTTCAGCCTTCAACTGTCAAACTAGCAGGCATTGCAGGTCAGATTGTCCCGAATTTCCCCAAGGAGATCAATAAAGGAATATTTTATCTTATCAAATATGATATCAATCAAAAAAAAATTTGGTCAGAAACATATTTTAGGTTAGGTCAGAAAAAGAGCACAGCAGAATAAGAGAATCCTGGCAGAGAGAAGGGTCCACCACCACACAATTCTAGTGGATTATATTTGTACGCGTCTATACACTGAAAATAATCAAAACTGGGTTAGTAAAATGTGTTATTTATTAGTATACTTATACTTATTATACGTATTGACATTGAGACTTCCTAGTAGTAGCACTGGGAGTAAATTCCAAGAAGAATCAATGCTTCAGTCCCAGACATAAGATATTCTTTTATTGATCCCCTTGGGGAAATCCGGGGCATCGTAGCGGCACGGGGGAGGGGCGAGGGGAGGCACAGGTATGGGCAGGGTAATAGAACATTAATATAGGTAATAGAACATTTAGACATAGACACAGGTCAAATATATTTGGGAACCAGGAGTCCAGCAGATGTGGAGTTAATACGTACATACATACATCACACACTGATACACACATTAAATCAAATCTGTGTGCTAGTGTCGGTTGAAGTTTACCTAGCGACAGTTGACACATGCTCAAATAATACAGAGAGAGGAGAGAGAGAGAGAGAAAAATGCAATCAACTCTTGGAAGTAACACCATCAATTCCCATAATTTACACTCAGAATCAGAATTGACTCATGAATCGATCAGTGGGCCGCACTTTGCTCACCTGAGTTATCCGATAATTACCTTTTTTTTTTTTTTTACAGGAAAATCTGTTGAAGTCTGACATATTTCTTGCTGATAATGTATGAGAAAGTGGTTAACACTGTCGCCTCACAGCAAGAAGGTCCAGGGTTCGATTCCCGCTTGGGGACCAGGTTTCCATGATGCCAGGTAATCAGGTGGGGTATCTCCCAGGCCTTTCTGTGTGGAGTTTGCATGTTCTCCCCGTGCTCGCAACGGTTTTCCCCCCGATAAGATAAACCCAATGGAAAAACATGCACAACAACAAGATCGCTAACGCTGTGGCGTCCTTGACGAAGACAGACAGGAGCACTTGGATTGGTCCCCGGGGCGCGGCTCACGTTGTCGCCCTATCTGCTCCCGGCTGCCCATGGGGGGGGAAGGACAACGGGATGGGAAAAGTGCAGAGAGACATTTCATCGGCGACTCAGTGCATGTGTGTGTTCCTGTGGGTCGCCCATCTCGCATGTGTGTGTTAAAACTGCATGACAAATAAAGACTTCTAGTCTAACAATTATTATTATTATTATGAAAATGTTTCCTGAGTGGGTCAAACTGGCCAATCTGATCATGGTAGGGCCTAAAAAAATGGTTTGGTTGCGGTTGCCGACCGACCCTGCCGTTTTAGGTGCGACCTAAAGGTGCGATTTATTTTTATTATTATTATTTATTATTATTATTTATTATGAGTTAAAAAATAATAATAATAAAATAAAATAAATTAAAAAAGAAATGTCCTACCTACCCATGGCCTTAACTGACAACCAACAGGAACCAACATTTATTTTTTTTATGCCTAGTCTGCTTGATCAGTCATGAGTGTGACAGCAGAGAGAGGATTTTATCTCTGTCTGTTTCAATACACAGCAGAACTGTGGCTCGCCGGATTGCTGTCCGTGGAGCTGGACTGGACAGCGAGTGGAGAGGCAACGGATTTCTCTCTCATTAACTTATACAAAAACAAAGACCAATAAGGATATATATATAAATGTCCATTTATTTAATTCGACTCAACAACACAGGCAACATTGTCCTCCATGGACAACATTAGCTAGTCCTACACTCCGACGTCGGTCTATGATGGGTATTTTATTTGGAATATAAACGTGTAAGCAAAAACAGCCTACTTTTCAATAAGAATATTATACATCTACATGCCTATCAAGTGTTTTTCAAGGGTGAACTGCCTTCTCTAGACAGACTTTACTACCACTCCATAGGAAAACATTGGCCCAGTCAGATAGCACTCACTCACTCACTCACTCACTCACTCACTCACTCACTCACTCACTCACTCACTCACTCACTGACTCACTGACTCACTCACTCACTCACTCACTCACTCACTCACTCACTCACTCACTCACTCACTCACTCACTCACTCACTCACTCAAAAAACTCACTCACTCACTCAAAAAACTCACTCACTCAAAAAACTCACTGATGTGGAAATCCGTCAGCCAACCAATTATAGGGATACAGTACCAGGAATCATACCGTAACTTCCGCTGGAAGTCTGTGATTCACTTCATATATTGTTATATAAGATAAGATAAGATGAGATATTCCTTTATTGATCCCATTGGAAAAATTCGGGAAATGTATCCGGTGGAATGTATATGTAACGTAGGCTATAGAGAAGGCTGAGATTTTCCCTAAATCTTTGCCTGGAATGTGGTATTATTGTGTGTGTCATTATCACTGCACCAGGATGAAGCGTGTAGAAGGTCTTATGGGTAGGCAAAAATAAATCTGCAGATAGGTACAAATAATTCTATTTCAGAGTCCCCGGATAGATAGGCTATCACCTCCAGATTCCCTGGATATGCTATCACATCCAGGTTCCCTATCACGTCCAGTCGCAAAACACTGCAGGACGAGCTGCGATTTAAAACCTCCTGTCTCTGACTAGATTACTTTACATGATCAAGACATGGAATATTTTGTATTTTCTTTACTGAAATGAAAGACGTGTGAAGACACAAGGTAAAGCTGACAACACGTGATGTTAATATGAAGAATGATTACAGGGTTTAAGGCTAATTTGGGTTTAGCTGGATGTGGTGAACATGTAACGCTGCAAAAAATGCATAGGGACCGCACTCAGGGAAAATCGTTGTTTTTATTTTTATATGCACAAGTTGTATAACGCACAAAACGCTTTCAGCCATCCGGCATTCATCAGTGTGCCAACATGTAATGCTAACATTTAGTGATGCACGCTATATAGGCCGATATGGCAGTTTTTTTTACACATCGGTATCGGTCTGATATCAAGATAGGGCCGATATTAAAAAAAATAAAAAAATATTTTTGTTTTTGTCTTTTTTTTTATTTTTTTATTTTTATTTTTTGTACATGTTTTGGCCTTAAATAGTTTTAAAATATCAGTCATTTCTGAAAATAAGTTACAAAAGTAAAAAAAAAAAAAAGTGTTTTGGAAAATAGCTCTTTATTTGATTATCATAAAAAAGTGTTTTCTATACAGCGATATCGACATCGGTAAATATCGGTATCGGCCAGAACAGCAATATTAATATCGGTTATCGGTATCGGCCACAATTTTCACATCGGTGCATCACTACTAACATTATTACATAACATAGCTTGGGCCAAAAGAGCCTTGCTATCAACACAGGTTCTTTCAGGGGAATGAGTGTGAAATGAACCTGTCAGGAATCCCCACCCGGCATCAATATATTTTCTTCGATAACAACGGTCATAAACTAGCAGAAGAAGATAACCAGCAGACAACAGAAAGGACTTGAGACAGCATCGTAAGAATTCACAAATTTGAAGCCTTTCAGTACAGCTTTCAAATCGATATTGAATACAATCTTTAATACTGCCGATACAAATCCTTTTTCATACCCAGCCATAATCATTACCCTCTGCAGCTATCATAACGCTGCTCAACTATACTGTCCCGCAGAAGCTAACCGGAGTAACAACAGAGAGGAGTACACCCCGGATGTCGTGAAGCCGGCCACCCTGCGTCGTCCTGAATCACACTGAGCCGTGAACTGAGCGAATCACTACACACCTCTCTTGTAGGGTAAAGTGGTGGTATTGTGACAACCTTAGCCTCGGCCGTACACTTCCAGAGAGTAATGAGGCTGCTGCTTACTAGCAGGAAAAGGAGAGCGATGCTGGGGTTGGCAGGACTCGCTGAGAGCGGTGGGAGAGGGTGTTGAGTAAAGAGGGGGGGGGGGGGGACAGGGAGCGACGGGGCACGATGGGGAGCGACAGAGCTGTCCTCGCTGCAAAGTCAACTTTTGCCCAGGATGTCCTTGTAGGTATTTTGCCTGGTCTCCGGCCAATTACAGACGAGCTTGACGAAGCCCCATCCAGTTCCCTACAGTGAAAAAAAACCCATGAGCCATCAACCTCTCTCTCTCTCTCTCTCTCTCTCTCTCTCTCTCTCTCTCTCTCTCTCTCTCTCTCTCTCCTCTCTCTCTCTCTCTCTCTCTCTCTCTCTCTCTTTACCTCCCATCCATCTCTTCCTCTTCTCCTCTGCCTCACCACATTAATCCCTCATTAGTCATCCCCCCTTCCTCCTCATCTCTCCTTTCTCCCAACATCACCCATTAACCAGACCTCCTGGAGCTAAACATAAACACACTGTCACACACACGCATGCACTCACTCATGCACACTCTCTCTCTCTCTCTCTCTCTCTCTCTATCTCTCTCTCTCTCTCTCTCTGTCTCTGTCTCTCTCTCTCTCTCTCGCACACACACACACACACACACACACACAAACATGCACGCACGCACGCACACACACGCACACACACACACACACATAAACACGCACGCACGCACACACACACACACCCACCCACACACACACACAAACACACACACACACACCTACACACACACACACACACACACACACACACACACACACACACACACACACACACACACACACACACACACACACACACACACACACACACACACACACACGCACACACATGCACAAACACACACAGCCCTTGGAAAGAGCATTACATCCATAGCCAAAAGGCCTCTCCATTTTCACAGGGTGCATCTGAAACCCGTCAGACAAACGAGGTGCGCTAGCAGCTATTCAAAGGACACTCACTTGCTCTTCTGGAAAAACACAGGCATGGACTGAGTAGAACCCACACATTACATAGACTTGCTAAGCGTTTTCACAGAAAGGTACTGTATGTTCTGTTCTGTGTGTATTCATGCAGAACCTTGATGAGAACTAGACTAATCTTTGTTTAGGGCATCTCTGCTTTATTCGACGGGACAGCGAGTGACAGGTAGTCAGGAGGGGTGGGGTCGGGGGATGACATGGCAACGGAGGCCAATCACAGGACTAATCTCTCTTGACAGGCTCTTTTATTGTGAAAATCACCAGGACACCGGAGAACTAATCTCTCTTGACAGGCTCTTTTATTGTGAAAATCACCAGGACACCGGAGAACTAATCTCTCTTGACAGGCTCTTTTATTGTGAAAACCGGTCCGTAAAGAAGGAACTGTAACTTCCGTGTAGGAAGTCGATTAGCTGGAACCGGAACAGTCCCTAGCAGTGCACACTAGCGTTGGAGTGGTTTTAAATAAAATTTGCTTTGGGGTGGTTTTAAACTAGCATTTAAAAGTGGTTTCAAACATGGGAGCTCCCGTAGCTCACCGCATATCTCGGCGCTATTTCTGCGTCGGGGAAAACCGTGCTCGTCACGGATCTGGGGGACACGAGTTCGATTCCCGGACCCGCCGTCATTTCTCAGAATGTCTTCCCCTGCTCTACATCCCATTTCAACCTGCTTCTGTCGGTCATGCTTGACCAGAAAAGCGATAAACGCTAAAAAAAAGAAAAAAAAAAGAAAAAAAAGTGGTTTCAAACTAGCATTGTCGGTGGTTTAAAATAGCACTTAAAAGTGGTTTTAACTAGTGTTGGGGGTGGTTTTAAACTTTGAAAAGACTGTAAAATGTTGTTTCCCCACATACAATCATGGAAGGAGGACCTACCTCATTCATTCATTCAAACCTTTATTTTAACCAGAAAGAGGTTGTCTTCATTTACAGTGGCATCAAAAACACTAAACACATGATAAAAACTAGATAAAAAATAAAAATAAAACAAAAGAGAGAATCAGCTAAAACAATGACACATTGATACACAATGATGAACTGTCCACAGGTCGGGAGAGTATCGATCTTTAGGGAGTCAATGGTAAATGTCTGGCAGCAACGGTTGCCAAATACTTACTGTCAAATTACA
>NW_028170131.1:0-81000 GCF_963971535.1 Notolepis coatsorum
TGAACAGGAGAGATGAACGCTGCAGGTGAACAGGAGAGATGGACGCTGCAGGTATAGGTGAACAGGAGAGATGAACGCTGCAGGTACAGGTGAACAGGAGAGATGAACGCTGCAGGTACAGGTGAACAGGAGAGATGAACGCTGCAGGTATAGGTGAACAGGAGAGATGAACGCTGCAGGTACAGGTGAAAAGGAGAGATGAACGCTGCAGGTATAGGTGAACAGGAGAGATGAACGCTGCAGGTATAGGTGAACAGGAGAGATGAACGCTGCAGGTATAGGTGAACAGGAGAGATGAACGCTGCAGGTATAGGTGAACAGGAGAGATGAACGCTGCAGGTACAGGTGAACAGGAGAGATGAACGCTGCAGGTATAGGTGAACAGGAGAGATGAACGCTGCAGGTATAGGTGAACAGGAGAGATGAACGCTGCAGGTATAGGTGAACAGGAGAGATGAACGCTGCAGGTATAGGTGAACAGGAGAGGTGAACGCTGCAGGTACAGGTGAACAGGAGAGATGAACGCTGCAGGTATAGGTGAACAGGAGAGATGAACGCTGCAGGTATAGGTGAACAGGAGAGGTGAACGCTGCAGGTACAGGTGAACAGGAGAGATGAACGCTGGAGGTACAGGTGAACAGGAGAGATGAACGCTGCAGGTATAGGTGAACAGGAGAGGTGAACGCTGCAGGTATAGGTGAACAGGAGAGATGGACGCTGCAGGTATAGGTGAACAGGAGAGATGAACGCTGCAGGTACAGGTGAACAGGAGAGATGAACGCTGCAGGTACAGGTGAACAGGAGAGATGAACGCTGCAGGTACAGGTGAACAGGAGAGATGGACGCTGCAGGTATAGGTGAACAGGAGAGATGAACGCTGCAGGTACAGGTGAACAGGAGAGATGAACGCTGCAGGTACAGGTGAACAGGAGAGGTGAACGCTGCAGGTATAGGTGAACAGGAGAGATGAACGCTGCAGGTATAGGTGAACAGGAGAGGTGAACGCTGCAGGTATAGGTGAACAGGAGAGATGAACGCTGCAGGTACAGGTGAACAGGAGAGATGAACGCTGCAGGTGAACAGGAGAGATGGACGCTGCAGGTATAGGTGAACAGGAGAGATGAACGCTGCAGGTACAGGTGAACAGGAGAGATGAACGCTGCAGGTACAGGTGAACAGGAGAGATGAACGCTGCAGGTATAGGTGAACAGGAGAGATGAACGCTGCAGGTACAGGTGAACAGGAGAGATGAACGCTGCAGGTATAGGTGAACAGGAGAGATGAACGCTGCAGGTATAGGTGAACAGGAGAGATGAACGCTGCAGGTATAGGTGAACAGGAGAGATGAACGCTGCAGGTATAGGTGAACAGGAGAGATGAACGCTGCAGGTACAGGTGAACAGGAGAGATGAACGCTGCAGGTATAGGTGAACAGGAGAGATGAACGCTGCAGGTATAGGTGAACAGGAGAGATGAACGCTGCAGGTATAGGTGAACAGGAGAGATGAACGCTGCAGGTATAGGTGAACAGGAGAGGTGAACGCTGCAGGTACAGGTGAACAGGAGAGATGAACGCTGCAGGTATAGGTGAACAGGAGAGATGAACGCTGCAGGTATAGGTGAACAGGAGAGGTGAACGCTGCAGGTACAGGTGAACAGGAGAGATGAACGCTGCAGGTATAGGTGAACAGGAGAGATGAACGCTGCAGGTACCGGTGAACAGGAGAGGTGAAAGCTGCAGGTACAGGTGAACAGGAGAGATGAACGCTGCAGGTATAGGTGAACAGGAGAGATGAAACGCTGCAGGTATAGGTGAACAGGAGAGGTGAACGCTGCAGGTACAGGTGAACAGGAGAGATGAACGCTGCAGGTACAGGTGAACAGGAGAGGTGAAGAGGAGAGATGAACGCTGCAGGTATAGGTGAACAGGAGAGGTGTACCTGCAGGTACAGGTGAACAGGAGAGATGAACGCTGCAGGTATAGGTGAACAGGAGAGATGAACGCTGCAGGTACAGGTGAACAGGATAGATGGACGCTGCAGGTACAGGGTGAACAGGAGAGATGAACGCTGCAGGTATAAGTGAACAGGAGAGATGAACGCTGCAGGTATAGGTGAACAGGAGAGATGAACGCTGCAGGTATAGGTGAACAGGAGAGATGAACGCTGCAGGTATAGGTGAACAGGAGAGATGAACGCTGCAGGTATAGGTGAACAGGAGAGATGAACGCTGCAGGTACAGGTGAACAGGAGAGATGGACGCTGCAGGTATAGGTGAACAGGAGAGATGAACGCTGCAGGTATAGGTGAACAGGAGAGATGAACGCTGCAGGTACAGGTGAACAGGAGAGATGAACGCTGCAGGTATAGGTGAACAGGAGAGGTGAACGCTGCAGGTATAGGTGAACAGGAGAGATGAACGCTGCAGGTATAGGTGAACAGGAGAGATGAACGCTGCAGCCTGCAGGTATAGGTGAACAGGAGAGATGAACGCTGCAGGTATAGGTGAACAGGAGAGATGAACGCTGCAGGTATAGGTGAACAGGAGAGATGAACGCTGCAGGTACAGGTGAACAGGAGAGGTGAACACTGCAGGTATAGGTGAACAGGAGAGATGAACGCTGCAGGTATAGGTGAACATGAGAGATGAACGTTGCAGGTATAGGTGAACAGGAGAGATGAACGCTGCAGGTATAGGTGAACAGGAGAGGTGAACGCTGCAGGTACAGGTGAACAGGAGAGATGGACGCTGCAGGTATAGGTGAACAGGAGAGGTGAACACTGCAAGTATAGGTGAACAGGAGAGGTGAACGGTGCAGGTATAGGTGAACAGGAGAGATGAACGCTGCAGGTATAGGTGAACAGGAGAGATGAACGCTGCAGGTATAGGTGAACAGGAGAGATGGACGCTGCAGGTACAGGTGAACAGGAGAGATGAACGCTGCAGGTATAGGTGAACAGGAGAGGTGAACACTGCAGGTACAGGTGAACAGGAGAGGTGAACGCTGCAGGTATAGGTGAACAGGAGAGATGAACGCTGCAGGTACAGGTGAACAGGAGAGGTGAACGCTGCAGGTACAGGTGAACAGGAGAGGTGAACGCTGCAGGTTCAGGTGAACAGGAGAGATGAACGCTGCAGGTATAGGTGAACAGGAGAGATGAACGCTGCAGGTATAGGTGAACAGGAGAGGTGAACGCTGCAGGTACAGGTGAACAGGAGAGATGAACGCTGCAGGTATTGGTGAACAGGAGAGGTGAACGCTGCAGGTATAGGTGAACATGGAGAGTTGAACGCTGCAGGTATAGGTGAACAGGAGAGATGAACGCTGCAGGTACAGGTGAACAGGAGAGATGAACGCTGAAGGTATAGGTGAACAGGAGAGATGGACGCTGCAGGTACAGGTGAACAGGAGAGATGAACGCTGCAGGTTCAGGTGAACAGGAGAGATGGACGCTGCAGGTACAGGTGAACAGGAGAGATGAACGCTGCAGGTATAGGTGAACAGGAGAGGTGAACGCTGCAGGTGAACAGGAGAGGTGAACGCTGCAGGTATAGGTGAACAGGAGAGGTGAACGCTGCAGGTATAGGTGAACAGGAGAGGTGAACACTGCAGGTATAGGTGAACAGGAGAGGTGAACGCTGCAGGTATAGGTGAACATGAGAGATGAACGCTGCAGGTACAGGTGAACATGGAGAGATGAACGCTGCAGGTATAGGTGAACAGGAGAGGTGAACGCTGCAGGTATAGGTGAACAGGAGAGATGAACGCTGCAGGTATAGGTGAACAGGAGAGGTGAACACTGCAGGTATAGGTGAACAGGAGAGATGAACGCTGCAGGTATAGGTGAACAGGATAGATGAACGCTGCAGGTATAGGTGAACAGGAGAGATGGACGCTGCAGGTATAGGTGAACAGGAGAGGTGAAAGCTGCAGGTATAGGTGAACAGGAGAGATGAACGCTGCAGGTATAGGTGAACAGGAGAGATGAACGCTGCAGGTATAGGTGAACAGGAGAGGTGAACACTGCAGGTACAGGTGAACAGGAGAGATGGATGCTGCAGGTACAGGTGAACAGGAGAGATGTACGCTGCAGGTACAGGTGAACAGGAGAGATGAACGCTGCAGGTACAGGTGAACAGGAGAGATGAACGCTGCAGGTATAGGTGAACAGGAGAGATGAACGCTGCAGGTACAGGTGAACAGGAGAGATGAACGCTGCAGGTACAGGTGAACAGGAGAGATGAACGCTGCAGGTACAGGTGAACAGGAGAGATGAACGCTGCAGGTACAGGTGAACAGGAGAGATGAACGCTGCAGGTATAGGTGAACAGGAGAGATGAACGCTGCAGGTATAGGTTAACATGAGAGATGAACGCTGCAGGTACAGGTGAACAGGAGAGATGAACGCTGCAGGTATAGGTGAACAGGAGAGATGAACGCTGCAGGTACAGGTGAACAGGAGAGATGAACGCTGCAGGTACAGGTGAACAGGAGAGATGAACGCTGCAGGTACAGGTGAACAGGAGAGATGAACGCTGCAGGTACAGGTGAACAGGAGAGATGAACGCTGCAGGTATAGGTGAACAGGAGAGATGAACGCTGCAGGAACAGGTGAACAGGAGAGATGAACGCTGCAGGTACAGGTGAACAGGAGAGATGAACGCTGCAGGTACAGGTGAACAGGAGAGGTGAACGCTGCAGGTATAGGTGAACAGGAGAGATGAACGCTGCAGGTATAGGTGAACAGGAGAGGTGAACGCTGCAGGTACAGGTGAACAGGAGAGATGAACGCTGCAGGTATAGGTGAACAGGAGAGATGAACGCTGCAGGTACAGGTGAACAGGAGAGATGAACGCTGCAGGTATAGGTGAACAGGAGAGATGAACGCTGCAGGTACAGGTGAACGGGAGAGATGAACGCTGCATGTATAGGTGAACAGGAGAGATGAACGCTGCAGGTACAGGTGAACAGGAGAGGTGAACGCTGCAGGTGAACAGGAGAGATGAACGCTGCAGGTATAGGTGAACAGGAGAGATGAACGCTGCAGGTACAGGTGAACAGGAGAGATGAACGCTGCAGGTATAGGTGAACAGGAGAGATGAACGCTGCAGGTATAGGTGAACAGGAGAGGTGAACGCTGCAGGTACAGGTGAACAGGAGATATGAACGCTGCAGGTATAGGTGAACAGGAGAGATGAACGCTGCAGGTACAGGTGAACAGGAGAGATGAACGCTGCAGGTATAGGTGAACAGGAGAGATGGACGCTGCAGGTACAGGTGAACAGGAGAGATGAACGCTGCAGGTATAGGTGAACAGGAGAGATGAACGCTGCAGGTACAGGTGAACAGGATAGATGGACGCTGCAGGTATAGGTGAACAGGAGAGATGAACGCTGCAGGTATAGGTGAACAGGAGAGATGAACGCTGCAGGTATAGGTGAACAGGAGAGATGAACGCTGCAGGTATAGGTGAACAGGAGAGATGAACGCTGCAGGTATAGGTGAACAGGAGAGATGAACGCTGCAGGTATAGGTGAACAGGAGAGATGAACGCTGCAGGTACAGGTGAACAGGAGAGATGGACGCTGCAGGTATAGGTGAACAGGAGAGATGAACGCTGCAGGTATAGGTGAACAGGAGAGATGAACGCTGCAGGTATAGGTGAACAGGAGAGATGAACGCTGCAGGTATAGGTGAACAGGAGAGATGAACGCTGCAGGTACAGGTGAACAGGAGAGATGGACGCTGCAGGTATAGGTGAACAGGAGAGATGAACGCTGCAGGTATAGGTGAACAGGAGAGATGAACGCTGCAGGTACAGGTGAACAGGAGAGATGAACGCTGCAGGTATAGGTGAACAGGAGAGGTGAACGCTGCAGGTATAGGTGAACAGGAGAGATGAACGCTGCAGGTATAGGTGAACAGGAGAGATGAACGCTGCAGCCTGCAGGTATAGGTGAACAGGAGAGATGAACGCTGCAGGTATAGGTGAACAGGAGAGATGAACGCTGCAGGTATAGGTGAACAGGAGAGATGAACGCTGCAGGTACAGGTGAACAGGAGAGGTGAACACTGCAGGTATAGGTGAACAGGAGAGATGAACGCTGCAGGTATAGGTGAACAGGAGAGATGAACGCTGCAGGTATAGGTGAACAGGAGAGATGAACGCTGCAGGTATAGGTGAACAGGAGAGGTGAACGCTGCAGGTACAGGTGAACAGGAGAGATGGACGCTGCAGGTATAGGTGAACAGGAGAGGTGAACACTGCAAGTATAGGTGAACAGGAGAGGTGAACGGTGCAGGTATAGGTGAACAGGAGAGATGAACGCTGCAGGTATAGGTGAACAGGAGAGATGAACGCTGCAGGTATAGGTGAACAGGAGAGATGGACGCTGCAGGTACAGGTGAACAGGAGAGATGGACGCTGCAGGTATAGGTGAACAGGAGAGGTGAACACTGCAGGTACAGGTGAACAGGAGAGGTGAATGCTGCAGGTATAGGTGAACAGGAGAGATGAACGCTGCAGGTACAGGTGAACAGGAGAGGTGAACGCTGCAGGTACAGGTGAACAGGAGAGGTGAACGCTGCAGGTTCAGGTGAACAGGAGAGATGAACGCTGCAGGTTCAGGTGAACAGGAGAGATGAACGCTGCAGGTATAGGTGAACAGGAGAGATGAACGCTGCAGGTATAGGTGAACAGGAGAGGTGAACGCTGCAGGTACAGGTGAACAGGAGAGATGAACGCTGCAGGTATAGGTGAACAGGAGAGGTGAACGCTGCAGGTATAGGTGAACATGGAGAGATGAACGCTGCAGGTATAGGTGAACAGGAGAGATGAACGCTGCAGGTACAGGTGAACAGGAGAGATGAACGCTGCAGGTTCAGGTGAACAGGAGAGATGAACGCTGCAGGTATAGGTGAACAGGAGAGATGAACGCTGCAGGTACAGGTGAACAGGAGAGATGAACGCTGCAGGTATAGGTGAACAGGAGAGGTGAACGCTGCAGGTACAGGTGAACAGGAGAGATGAACGCTGCAGGTATAGGTGAACAGGAGAGATGAACGCTGCAGGTTCAGGTGAACAGGAGAGATGGACGCTGCAGGTACAGGTGAACAGGAGAGATGAACGCTGCAGGTATAGGTGAACAGGAGAGGTGAACGCTGCAGGTGAACAGGAGAGGTGAACGCTGCAGGTATAGGTGAACAGGAGAGGTGAACGCTGCAGGTATAGGTGAACATGAGAGGTGAACACTGCAGGTATAGGTGAACAGGAGAGGTGAACGCTGCAGGTATAGGTGAACAGGAGAGATGAACGCTGCAGGTACAGGTGAACATGGAGAGATGAACGCTGCAGGTATAGGTGAACAGGAGAGGTGAACGCTGCAGGTATAGGTGAACAGGAGAGATGAACGCTGCAGGTATAGGTGAACAGGAGAGGTGAACACTGCAGGTATAGGTGAACAGGAGAGATGAACGCTGCAGGTATAGGTGAACAGGAGAGATGAACGCTGCAGGTATAGGTGAACAGGAGAGATGGACGCTGCAGGTATAGGTGAACAGGAGAGGTGAAAGCTGCAGGTATAGGTGAACAGGAGAGATGAACGCTGCAGGTATAGGTGAACAGGAGAGATGAACGCTGCAGGTATAGGTGAACAGGAGAGGTGAACACTGCAGGTACAGGTGAACAGGAGAGATGGATGCTGCAGGTACAGGTGAACAGGAGAGATGAACGCTGCAGGTACAGGTGAACAGGAGAGATGAACGCTGCAGGTACAGGTGAACAGGAGAGATGAACGCTGCAGGTATAGGTGAACAGGAGAGATGAACGCTGCAGGTACAGGTGAACAGGAGAGATGAACGCTGCAGGTACAGGTGAACAGGAGAGATGAACGCTGCAGGTACAGGTGAACAGGAGAGATGAACGCTGCAGGTACAGGTGAACAGGAGAGATGAACGCTGCAGGTATAGGTGAACAGGAGAGATGAACGCTGCAGGTATAGGTGAACAGGAGAGATGAACGCTGCAGGTACAGGTGAACAGGAGAGATGAACGCTGCAGGTATAGGTGAACAGGAGAGATGAACGCTGCAGGTACAGGTGAACAGGAGAGATGAACGCTGCAGGTACAGGTGAACAGGAGAGATGAACGCTGCAGGTACAGGTGAACAGGAGAGATGAACGCTGCAGGTACAGGTGAACAGGAGGGATGAACGCTGCGGGTACAGGTGAACAGGAGAGATGAACGCTGCAGGTATAGGTGAACAGGAGAGATGAACGCTGCAGGTACAGGTGAACAGGAGAGATGAACGCTGCAGGTACAGGTGAACAGGAGAGATGAACGCTGCAGGTATAGGTGAACAGGAGAGATGAACGCTGCAGGTACAGGTGAACAGGAGAGATGAACGCTGCAGGTACAGGTGAACAGGAGAGATGAACGCTGCAGGTACAGGTGAACAGGAGAGATGAACGCTGCAGGTATAGGTGAACAGGAGAGATGAACGCTGCAGGTATAGGTGAACAGGAGAGATGAACGCTGCAGGTATAGGTGAACAGGAGAGATGGACGCTGCAGGTATAGGTGAACAGGAGATATGAACGCTGCAGGTACAGGTGAACAGGAGAGAGGAACGCTGCAGGTACAGGTGAACAGGAGAGATGAACGCTGCAGGTACAGGTGAACAGGAGAGATGAACGCTGCAGGTACAGGTGAACAGGAGAGATGAACGCTGCAGGTATAGGTGAACAGGAGAGATGAACGCTGCAGGTATAGGTGAACAGGAGAGGTGAACGCTGCAGGTATAGGTGAACAGGAGAGATGAACGCTGCAGGTATAGGTGAACAGGAGAGGTGAACGCTGCAGGTATAGGTGAACAGGAGAGGTGAACGCTGCAGGTACAGGTGAACAGGAGAGATGAACGCTGCAGGTACAGGTGAACAGGAGAGATGAACGCTGCAGGTACAGGTGAACAGGAGAGATGAACGCTGCAGGTACAGGTGAACATGAGAGATGAACGCTGCAGGTATAGGTGAACAGGAGAGATGAACGCTGCAGGTATAGGTGAACAGGAGAGATGAACGCTGCAGGTATAGGTGAACAGGAGAGATGAACGCTGCAGGTATAGGTGAACAGGAGAGATGAACGCTGCAGGTATAGGTGAACAGGAGAGATGGACGCTGCAGGTACAGGTGAACAGGAGAGATGAACGCTGCAGGTATAGGTGAACAGGAGAGATGAACGCTGCAGGTATAGGTGAACAGGAGAGATGAACGCTGCAGGTATAGGTGAACAGGAGAGATGAACGCTGCAGGTATAGGTGAACAGGAGAGATGGACGCTGCAGGTACAGGTGAACAGGAGAGATGAACGCTGCAGGTATAGGTGAACAGGAGAGATGGACGCTGCAGGTACAGGTGAACAGGAGAGATGAACGCTGCAGGTACAGGTGAACAGGAGAGATGAACGCTGCAGGTATAGGTGAACAGGAGAGGTGAACGCTGCAGGTATAGGTGAACAGGAGAGATGAACGCTGCAGGTACAGGTGAACAGGAGAGATGAACGCTGCAGGTACAGGTGAACAGGAGAGATGAACGCTGCAGGTATAGGTGAACAGGAGAGATGAACGCTGCAGGTACAGGTGAACAGGAGAGATGAACGCTGCAGGTATAGGTGAACAGGAGAGATGAACGCTGCAGGTACAGGTGAACAGGAGAGATGAACGCTGCAGGTATAGGTGAACAGGAGAGATGAACGCTGCAGGTACAGGTGAACAGGAGAGGTGAACGCTGCAGGTGAACAGGAGAGATGAACGCTGCAGGTATAGGTGAACAGGAGAGATGAACGCTGCAGGTACAGGTAAACAGGAGAGATGAACGCTGCAGGTATAGGTGAACAGGAGAGATGAACGCTGCAGGTATAGGTGAACAGGAGAGGTGAACGCTGCAGGTACAGGTGAACAGGAGATATGAACGCTGCAGGTATAGGTGAACAGGAGAGATGAACGCTGCAGGTACAGGTGAACAGGAGAGATGAACGCTGCAGGTATAGGTGAACAGGAGAGATGAACGCTGCAGGTACAGGTGAACAGGATAGATGGACGCTGCAGGTATAGGTGAACAGGAGAGATGAACGCTGCAGGTATAGGTGAACAGGAGAGATGAACGCTGCAGGTATAGGTGAACAGGAGAGATGAACGCTGCAGGTATAGGTGAACAGGAGAGATGAACGCTGCAGGTATAGGTGAACAGGAGAGATGAACGCTGCAGGTATAGGTGAACAGGAGAGATGAACGCTGCAGGTACAGGTGAACAGGAGAGATGGACGCTGCAGGTATAGGTGAACAGGAGAGATGAACGCTGCAGGTATAGGTGAACAGGAGAGATGAACGCTGCAGGTACAGGTGAACAGGAGAGATGAACGCTGCAGGTATAGGTGAACAGGAGAGGTGAACGCTGCAGGTATAGGTGAACAGGAGAGATGAACGCTGCAGGTATAGGTGAACAGGAGAGATGAACGCTGCAGCCTGCAGGTATAGGTGAACAGGAGAGATGAACGCTGCAGGTATAGGTGAACAGGAGAGATGAACGCTGCAGGTATAGGTGAACAGGAGAGATGAACGCTGCAGGTACAGGTGAACAGGAGAGGTGAACACTGCAGGTATAGGTGAACAGGAGAGATGAACGCTGCAGGTATAGGTGAACAGGAGAGATGAACGCTGCAGGTATAGGTGAACAGGAGAGATGAACGCTGCAGGTATAGGTGAACAGGAGAGGTGAACGCTGCAGGTACAGGTGAACAGGAGAGATGGACGCTGCAGGTATAGGTGAACAGGAGAGGTGAACACTGCAAGTATAGGTGAACAGGAGAGGTGAACGGTGCAGGTATAGGTGAACAGGTGAGATGAACGCTGCAGGTATAGGTGAACAGGAGAGATGAACGCTGCAGGTATAGGTGAACAGGAGAGATGGACGCTGCAGGTACAGGTGAACAGGAGAGATGAACGCTGCAGGTATAGGTGAACAGGAGAGGTGAACACTGCAGGTACAGGTGAACAGGAGAGGTGAACGCTGCAGGTATAGGTGAACAGGAGAGATGAACGCTGCAGGTACAGGTGAACAGGAGAGGTGAACGCTGCAGGTACAGGTGAACAGGAGAGGTGAACGCTGCAGGTTCAGGTGAACAGGAGAGATGAACGCTGCAGGTTCAGGTGAACAGGAGAGATGAACGCTGCAGGTATAGGTGAACAGGAGAGATGAACGCTGCAGGTATAGGTGAACAGGATAGGTGAACGCTGCAGGTACAGGTGAACAGGAGAGATGAACGCTGCAGGTATAGGTGAACAGGAGAGGTGAACGCTGCAGGTATAGGTGAACATGGAGAGATGAACGCTGCAGGTATAGGTGAACAGGAGAGATGAACGCTGCAGGTACAGGTGAACAGGAGAGATGAACGCTGCAGGTTCAGGTGAACAGGAGAGATGAACGCTGCAGGTATAGGTGAACAGGAGAGATGAACGCTGCAGGTACAGGTGAACAGGAGAGATGAACGCTGCAGGTTCAGGTGAACAGGAGAGATGGACGCTGCAGGTACAGGTGAACAGGAGAGATGAACGCTGCAGGTATAGGTGAACAGGAGAGGTGAACGCTGCAGGTGAACAGGAGAGGTGAACGCTGCAGGTATAGGTGAACAGGAGAGGTGAACGCTGCAGGTATAGGTGAACAGGAGAGGTGAACACTGCAGGTATAGGTGAACATGAGAGGTGAACGCTGCAGGTATAGGTGACCAGGAGAGATGAACGCTGCAGGTACAGGTGAACATGGAGAGATGAACGCTGCAGGTATAGGTGAACAGGAGAGATGAACGCTGCAGGTATAGGTGAACAGGAGAGATGAACGCTGCAGGTATAGGTGAACAGGAGAGATGGACGCTGCAGGTATAGGTGAACAGGAGAGGTGAAAGCTGCAGGTATAGGTGAACAGGAGAGATGAACGCTGCAGGTATAGGTGAACAGGAGAGATGAACGCTGCAGGTATAGGTGAACAGGAGAGGTGAACACTGCAGGTACAGGTGAACAGGAGAGATGGATGCTGCAGGTACAGGTGAACAGGAGAGATGAACGCTGCAGGTACAGGTGAACAGGAGAGATGAACGCTGCAGGTACAGGTGAACAGGAGAGATGAACGCTGCAGGTATAGGTGAACAGGAGAGATGAACGCTGCAGGTACAGGTGAACAGGAGAGATGAACGCTGCAGGTACAGGTGAACAGGAGAGATGAACGCTGCAGGTACAGGTGAACAGGAGAGATGAACGCTGCAGGTTCAGGTGAACATGAGAGATGAACGCTGCAGGTATAGGTGAACAGGAGAGATGAACGCTGCAGGTACAGGTGAACAGGAGAGATGAACGCTGCAGGTTCAGGTGAACAGGAGAGATGGACGCTGCAGGTACAGGTGAACAGGAGAGATGAACGCTGCAGGTATAGGTGAACAGGAGAGGTGAACGCTGCAGGTGAACAGGAGAGGTGAACGCTGCAGGTATAGGTGAACAGGAGAGGTGAACGCTGCAGGTATAGGTGAACAGGAGAGGTGAACACTGCAGGTATAGGTGAACATGAGAGGTGAACGCTGCAGGTATAGGTGAACAGGAGAGATGAACGCTGCAGGTACAGGTGAACATGGAGAGATGAACGCTGCAGGTATAGGTGAACAGGAGAGGTGAACGCTGCAGGTATAGGTGAACAGGAGAGATGAACGCTGCAGGTATAGGTGAACAGGAGAGGTGAACACTGCAGGTATAGGTGAACAGGAGAGATGAACGCTGCAGGTATAGGTGAACAGGAGAGATGAACGCTGCAGGTATAGGTGAACAGGAGAGATGGACGCTGCAGGTATAGGTGAACAGGAGAGGTGAAAGCTGCAGGTATAGGTGAACAGGAGAGATGAACGCTGCAGGTATAGGTGAACAGGAGAGATGAACGCTGCAGGTATAGGTGAACAGGAGAGGTGAACACTGCAGGTACAGGTGAACAGGAGAGATGGATGCTGCAGGTACAGGTGAACAGGAGAGATGAACGCTGCAGGTACAGGTGAACAGGAGAGATGAACGCTGCAGGTACAGGTGAACAGGAGAGATGAACGCTGCAGGTATAGGTGAACAGGAGAGATGAACGCTGCAGGTACAGGTGAACAGGAGAGATGAACGCTGCAGGTACAGGTGAACAGGAGAGATGAACGCTGCAGGTACAGGTGAACAGGAGAGATGAACGCTGCAGGTACAGGTGAACAGGAGAGATGAACGCTGCAGGTATAGGTGAACAGGAGAGATGAACGCTGCAGGTATAGGTGAACAGGAGAGATGAACGCTGCAGGTACAGGTGAACAGGAGAGATGAACGCTGCAGGTATAGGTGAACAGGAGAGATGAACGCTGCAGGTACAGGTGAACAGGAGAGATGAACGCTGCAGGTACAGGTGAACAGGAGAGATGAACGCTGCAGGTACAGGTGAACAGGAGAGATGAACGCTGCAGGTACAGGTGAACAGGAGAGATGAACGCTGCAGGTACAGGTGAACAGGAGAGATGAACGCTGCAGGTATAGGTGAACAGGAGAGATGAACGCTGCAGGTATAGGTGAACAGGAGAGGTGAACGCTGCAGGTACAGGTGAACAGGAGAGATGAACGCTGCAGGTATAGGTGAACAGGAGAGGTGAACGCTGCAGGTATAGGTGAACATGGAGAGATGAACGCTGCAGGTATAGGTGAACAAGAGAGATGAACGCTGCAGGTACAGGTGAACAGGAGAGATGAACGCTGCAGGTTCAGGTGAACAGGAGAGATGAACGCTGCAGGTATAGGTGAACAGGAGAGATGAACGCTGCAGGTACAGGTGAACAGGAGAGATGAACGCTGCAGGTTCAGGTGAACAGGAGAGATGGACGCTGCAGGTACAGGTGAACAGGAGAGATGAACGCTGCAGGTATAGGTGAACAGGAGAGGTGAACGCTGCAGGTGAACAGGAGAGGTGAACGCTGCAGGTATAGGTGAACAGGAGAGGTGAACGCTGCAGGTATAGGTGAACAGGAGAGGTGAACACTGCAGGTATAGGTGAACATGAGAGGTGAACGCTGCAGGTATAGGTGAACAGGAGAGATGAACGCTGCAGGTACAGGTGAACATGGAGAGATGAACGCTGCAGGTATAGGTGAACAGGAGAGGTGAACGCTGCAGGTATAGGTGAACAGGAGAGATGAACGCTGCAGGTATAGGTGAACAGGAGAGGTGAACACTGCAGGTATAGGTGAACAGGAGAGATGAACGCTGCAGGTATAGGTGAACAGGAGAGATGAACGCTGCAGGTATAGGTGAACAGGAGAGATGGACGCTGCAGGTATAGGTGAACAGGAGAGGTGAAAGCTGCAGGTATAGGTGAACAGGAGAGATGAACGCTGCAGGTATAGGTGAACAGGAGAGATGAACGCTGCAGGTATAGGTGAACAGGAGAGGTGAACACTGCAGGTACAGGTGAACAGGAGAGATGGATGCTGCAGGTACAGGTGAACAGGAGAGATGAACGCTGCAGGTACAGGTGAACAGGAGAGATGAACGCTGCAGGTACAGGTGAACAGGAGAGTTGAACGCTGCAGGTATAGGTGAACAGGAGAGATGAACGCTGCAGGTACAGGTGAACAGGAGAGATGAACGCTGCAGGTACAGGTGAACAGGAGAGATGAACGCTGCAGGTACAGGTGAACAGGAGAGATGAACGCTGCAGGTACAGGTGAACAGGAGAGATGAACGCTGCAGGTATAGGTGAACAGGAGAGATGAACGCTGCAGGTATAGGTGAACAGGAGAGATGAACGCTGCAGGTTCAGGTGAACAGGAGAGATGAACGCTGCAGGTATAGGTGAACAGGAGAGATGAACGCTGCAGGTACAGGTGAACAGGAGAGATGAACGCTGCAGGTACAGGTGAACAGGAGAGATGAACGCTGCAGGTACAGGTGAACAGGAGAGATGAACGCTGCAGGTACAGGTGAACAGGAGAGATGAACGCTGCAGGTACAGGTGAACAGGAGAGATGAACGCTGCAGGTAAAGTTGAACAGGAGAGATGAACGCTGCAGGTACAGGTGAACAGGAGAGATGAACGCTGCAGGTATAGGTGAACAGGAGAGATGGACACTGCAGGTATAGGTGAACAGGAGAGATGAACGCTGCAGGTACAGGTGAACAGGAGAGAGGAACGCTGCAGGTACAGGTGAACAGGAGAGATGAACGCTGCAGGTACAGGTGAACAGGAGAGATGAACGCTGCAGGTACAGGTGAACAGGAGAGATGAACGCTGCAGGTATAGGTGAACAGGAGAGATGAACGCTGCAGGTATAGGTGAACAGGAGAGGTGAACGCTGCAGGTATAGGTGAACAGGAGAGATGAACGCTGCAGGTATAGGTGAACAGGAGAGGTGAACGCTGCAGGTATAGGTGAACAGGAGAGGTGAACGCTGCAGGTACAGGTGAACAGGAGAGATGAACGCTGCAGGTACAGGTGAACAGGAGAGATGAACGCTGCAGGTACAGGTGAACAGGAGAGATGAACGCTGCAGGTACAGGTGAACATGAGAGATGAACGCTGCAGGTATAGGTGAACAGGAGAGATGAACGCTGCAGGTATAGGTGAACAGGAGAGATGAACGCTGCAGGTATAGGTGAACAGGAGAGATGAACGCTGCAGGTATAGGTGAACAGGAGAGATGAACGCTGCAGGTATAGGTGAACAGGAGAGATGGACGCTGCAGGTACAGGTGAACAGGAGAGATGAACGCTGCAGGTATAGGTGAACAGGAGAGATGAACGCTGCAGGTATAGGTGAACAGGAGAGATGAACGCTGCAGGTATAGGTGAACAGGAGAGATGAACGCTGCAGGTATAGGTGAACAGGAGAGATGGACGCTGCAGGTACAGGTGAACAGGAGAGATGAACGCTGCAGGTATAGGTGAACAGGAGAGATGGACGCTGCAGGTACAGGTGAACAGGAGAGATGAACGCTGCAGGTACAGGTGAACAGGAGAGATGAACGCTGCAGGTATAGGTGAACAGGAGAGGTGAACGCTGCAGGTATAGGTGAACAGGAGAGATGAACGCTGCAGGTACAGGTGAACAGGAGAGATGAACGCTGCAGGTACAGGTGAACAGGAGAGATGAACGCTGCAGGTATAGGTGAACAGGAGAGATGAACGCTGCAGGTACAGGTGAACAGGAGAGATGAACGCTGCAGGTACAGGTGAACAGGAGAGATGAACGCTGCAGGTACAGGTGAACAGGAGAGATGAACGCTGCAGGTATAGGTGAACAGGAGAGATGAACGCTGCAGGTATAGGTGAACAGGAGAGATGAACGCTGCAGGTATAGGTGAACAGGAGAGATGAACGCTGCAGGTATAGGTGAACAGGAGAGATGGACGCTGCAGGTATAGGTGAACAGGAGAGATGAACGCTGCAGGTACAGGTGAACAGGAGAGATGAACGCTGCAGGTACAGGTGAACAGGAGAGATGAACGCTGCAGGTACAGGTGAACAGGAGAGATGAACGCTGCAGGTACAGGTGAACAGGAGAGATGAACGCTGCAGGTATAGGTGAACAGGAGAGATGAACGCTGCAGGTATAGATGAACAGGAGAGGTGAACGCTGCAGGTATAGGTGAACAGGAGAGATGAACGCTGCAGGTATAGGTGATCAGGAGAGGTGAACGCTGCAGGTATAGGTGAACAGGAGAGGTGAACGCTGCAGGTACAGGTGAACAGGAGAGATGAACGCTGCAGGTACAGGTGAACATGAGAGATGAACGCTGCAGGTACAGGTGAACAGGAGAGATGAACGCTGCAGGTACAGGTGAACAGGAGAGATGAACGCTGCAGGTATAGGTGAACAGGAGAGATGAACGCTGCAGGTATAGGTGAACAGGAGAGATGAACGCTGCAGGTATAGGTGAACAGGAGAGATGAACGCTGCAGGTATAGGTGAACAGGAGAGATGAACGCTGCAGGTACAGGTGAACAGGAGAGATGAACGCTGCAGGTATAGGTGAACAGGAGAGATGAACGCTGCAGGTATAGGTGAACAGGAGAGATGAACGCTGCAGGTATAGGTGAACAGGAGAGATGGACGCTGCAGGTACAGGTGAACAGGAGAGATGAACGCTGCAGGTATAGGTGAACAGGAGAGATGGACGCTGCAGGTACAGGTGAACAGGAGAGATGAACGCTGCAGGTACAGGTGAACAGGAGAGATGAACGCTGCAGGTATAGGTGAACAGGAGAGGTGAACGCTGCAGGTACAGGTGAACAGGAGAGATGAACGCTGCAGGTCTAGGTGAACAGGAGAGGTGAACGCTGCAGGTACAGGTGAACAGGAGAGATGAACGCTGCAGGTATAGGTGAACAGGAGAGATGAACGCTGCAGGTATAGGTGAACAGGAGAGATGAACGCTGCAGGTTCAGGTGAACAGGAGAGATGAACGCTGCAGGTATAGGTGAACAGGAGAGATGGACGCTGCAGGTATAGGTGAACAGGAGAGATGAACGCTGCAGGTATAGGTGAACAGGAGAGATGAACGCTGCAGGTATAGGTGAACAGGAGAGATGGACGCTGCAGGTACAGGTGAACAGGAGAGATGAACACTGCAGGTATAGGTGAACAGGAGAGATGAACGCTGCAGGTATAGGTGAACATGGAGAGATGAACGCTGCAGGTATAGGTGAACAGGAGAGATGAACGCTGCAGGTACAGCTGAACAGGAGAGATGAACGCTGCAGGTACAGGTGAACAGGAGAGATGAACGCTGCAGGTATAGGTGAACAGGAGAGGTGAACGCTGCAGGTATAGGTGAACAGGAGAGATGAACGCTGCAGGTATAGGTGAACAGGAGAGATGAACGCTGCAGGTATAGGTGAACAGGAGAGATGAACGCTGCAGGTACAGGTGAACAGGAGAGATGGACGCTGCAGGTATAGGTGAACAGGAGAGATGAACGCTGCAGGTATAGGTGAACAGGAGAGATGAACGCTGCAGGTACAGGTGAACAGGAGAGATGAACGCTGCAGGTATAGGTGAACAGGAGAGGTGAACGCTGCAGGTATAGGTGAACAGGAGAGATGAACGCTGCAGGTATAGGTGAACAGGAGAGATGAACGCTGCAGCCTGCAGGTATAGGTGAACAGGAGAGATGAACGCTGCAGGTATAGGTGAACAGGAGAGATGAACGCTGCAGGTATAGGTGAACAGGAGAGATGAACGCTGCAGGTACAGGTGAACAGGAGAGGTGAACACTGCAGGTATAGGTGAACAGGAGAGATGAACGCTGCAGGTATAGGTGAACAGGAGAGATGAACGCTGCAGGTATAGGTGAACAGGAGAGATGAACGCTGCAGGTATAGGTGAACAGGAGAGGTGAACGCTGCAGGTACAGGTGAACAGGAGAGATGGACGCTGCAGGTATAGGTGAACAGGAGAGGTGAACACTGCAAGTATAGGTGAACAGGAGAGGTGAACGGTGCAGGTATAGGTGAACAGGAGAGATGAACGCTGCAGGTATAGGTGAACAGGAGAGATGAACGCTGCAGGTATAGGTGAACAGGAGAGATGGACGCTGCAGGTACAGGTGAACAGGAGAGATGAACGCTGCAGGTATAGGTGAACAGGAGAGGTGAACACTGCAGGTACAGGTGAACAGGAGAGGTGAACGCTGCAGGTATAGGTGAACAGGAGAGATGAACGCTGCAGGTACAGGTGAACAGGAGAGGTGAACGCTGCAGGTACAGGTGAACAGGAGAGGTGAACGCTGCAGGTTCAGGTGAACAGGAGAGATGAACGCTGCAGGTTCAGGTGAACAGGAGAGATGAACGCTGCAGGTATAGGTGAACAGGAGAGATGAACGCTGCAGGTATAGGTGAACAGGAGAGGTGAACGCTGCAGGTATAGGTGAACAGGAGAGATGAACGCTGCAGGTATAGGTGAACAGGAGAGATGAACGCTGCAGGTACAGGTGAACAGGAGAGATGAACGCTGCAGGTATAGGTGAACAGGAGAGATGAACGCTGCAGGTATAGGTGAACAGGAGAGATGAACGCTGCAGGTATAGGTGAACAGGAGAGATGGACGCTGCAGGTACAGGTGAACAGGAGAGATGAACGCTGCAGGTATAGGTGAACAGGAGAGATGGACGCTGCAGGTACAGGTGAACAGGAGAGATGAACGCTGCAGGTACAGGTGAACAGGAGAGATGAACGCTGCAGGTATAGGTGAACAGGAGAGGTGAACGCTGCAGGTACAGGTGAACAGGAGAGATGAACGCTGCAGGTCTAGGTGAACAGGAGAGGTGAACGCTGCAGGTACAGGTGAACAGGAGAGATGAACGCTGCAGGTATAGGTGAACAGGAGAGATGAACGCTGCAGGTATAGGTGAACAGGAGAGATGAACGCTGCAGGTTCAGGTGAACAGGAGAGATGAACGCTGCAGGTATAGGTGAACAGGAGAGATGGACGCTGCAGGTATAGGTGAACAGGAGAGATGAACGCTGCAGGTATAGGTGAACAGGAGAGATGAACGCTGCAGGTATAGGTGAACAGGAGAGATGGACGCTGCAGGTACAGGTGAACAGGAGAGATGAACACTGCAGGTATAGGTGAACAGGAGAGATGAACGCTGCAGGTATAGGTGAACATGGAGAGATGAACGCTGCAGGTATAGGTGAACAGGAGAGATGAACGCTGCAGGTACAGCTGAACAGGAGAGATGAACGCTGCAGGTACAGGTGAACAGGAGAGATGAACGCTGCAGGTATAGGTGAACAGGAGAGGTGAACGCTGCAGGTATAGGTGAACAGGAGAGATGAACGCTGCAGGTATAGGTGAACAGGAGAGATGAACGCTGCAGGTATAGGTGAACAGGAGAGATGAACGCTGCAGGTACAGGTGAACAGGAGAGATGGACGCTGCAGGTATAGGTGAACAGGAGAGATGAACGCTGCAGGTATAGGTGAACAGGAGAGATGAACGCTGCAGGTACAGGTGAACAGGAGAGATGAACGCTGCAGGTATAGGTGAACAGGAGAGGTGAACGCTGCAGGTATAGGTGAACAGGAGAGATGAACGCTGCAGGTATAGGTGAACAGGAGAGATGAACGCTGCAGCCTGCAGGTATAGGTGAACAGGAGAGATGAACGCTGCAGGTATAGGTGAACAGGAGAGATGAACGCTGCAGGTATAGGTGAACAGGAGAGATGAACGCTGCAGGTACAGGTGAACAGGAGAGGTGAACACTGCAGGTATAGGTGAACAGGAGAGATGAACGCTGCAGGTATAGGTGAACAGGAGAGATGAACGCTGCAGGTATAGGTGAACAGGAGAGATGAACGCTGCAGGTATAGGTGAACAGGAGAGGTGAACGCTGCAGGTACAGGTGAACAGGAGAGATGGACGCTGCAGGTATAGGTGAACAGGAGAGGTGAACACTGCAAGTATAGGTGAACAGGAGAGGTGAACGGTGCAGGTATAGGTGAACAGGAGAGATGAACGCTGCAGGTATAGGTGAACAGGAGAGATGAACGCTGCAGGTATAGGTGAACAGGAGAGATGGACGCTGCAGGTACAGGTGAACAGGAGAGATGAACGCTGCAGGTATAGGTGAACAGGAGAGGTGAACACTGCAGGTACAGGTGAACAGGAGAGGTGAACGCTGCAGGTATAGGTGAACAGGAGAGATGAACGCTGCAGGTACAGGTGAACAGGAGAGGTGAACGCTGCAGGTACAGGTGAACAGGAGAGGTGAACGCTGCAGGTTCAGGTGAACAGGAGAGATGAACGCTGCAGGTTCAGGTGAACAGGAGAGATGAACGCTGCAGGTATAGGTGAACAGGAGAGATGAACGCTGCAGGTATAGGTGAACAGGAGAGGTGAACGCTGCAGGTACAGGTGAACAGGAGAGATGAACGCTGCAGGTATAGGTGAACAGGAGAGGTGAACGCTGCAGGTATAGGTGAACATGGAGAGATGAACGCTGCAGGTATAGGTGAACAGGAGAGATGAACGCTGCAGGTACAGGTGAACAGGAGAGATGAACGCTGCAGGTTCAGGTGAACAGGAGAGATGAACGCTGCAGGTATAGGTGAACAGGAGAGATGAACGCTGCAGGTACAGGTGAACAGGAGAGATGAACGCTGCAGGTTCAGGTGAACAGGAGAGATGGACGCTGCAGGTACAGGTGAACAGGAGAGATGAACGCTGCAGGTATAGGTGAACAGGAGAGGTGAACGCTGCAGGTGAACAGGAGAGGTGAACGCTGCAGGTATAGGTGAACAGGAGAGGTGAACGCTGCAGGTATAGGTGAACAGGAGAGGTGAACACTGCAGGTATAGGTGAACAGGAGAGGTGAACGCTGCAGGTATAGGTGAACATGAGAGATGAACGCTGCAGGTACAGGTGAACATGGAGAGATGAACGCTGCAGGTATAGGTGAACAGGAGAGGTGAACGCTGCAGGTATAGGTGAACAGGATAGATGAACGCTGCAGGTATAGGTGAACAGGAGAGGTGAACACTGCAGGTATAGGTGAACAGGAGAGATGAACGCTGCAGGTACAGGTGAACAGGAGAGATGAACGCTGCAGGTACAGGTGAACAGGAGAGATGAACGCTGCAGGTATAGGTGAACAGGAGAGATGAACGCTGCAGGTACAGGTGAACAGGAGAGATGAACGCTGCAGGTACAGGTGAACAGGAGAGATGAACGCTGCAGGTATAGGTGAACAGGAGAGATGAACGCTGCAGGTATAGGTGAACATGAGAGATGAACGCTGCAGGTACAGGTGAACAGGAGAGATGAACGCTGCAGGTATAGGTGAACAGGAGAGATGAACGCTGCAGGTACAGGTGAACAGGAGAGATGAACGCTGCAGGTACAGGTGAACAGGAGAGATGAACGCTGCAGGTACAGGTGAACAGGAGAGATGAACGCTGCAGGTACAGGTGAACAGGAGAGATGAACGCTGCAGGTATAGGTGAACAGGAGAGATGAACGCTGCAGGTACAGGTGAACAGGAGAGATGAACGCTGCAGGTACAGGTGAACAGGAGAGATGAACGCTGCAGGTACAGGTGAACAGGAGAGGTGAACGCTGCAGGTATAGGTGAACAGGAGAGATGAACGCTGCAGGTATAGGTGAACAGGAGAGGTGAACGCTGCAGGTACAGGTGAACAGGAGAGATGAACGCTGCAGGTATAGGTGAACAGGAGAGATGAACGCTGCAGGTACAGGTGAACAGGAGAGATGAACGCTGCAGGTATAGGTGAACAGGAGAGATGAACGCTGCAGGTACAGGTGAACAGGAGAGATGAACGCTGCAGGTATAGGTGAACAGGAGAGATGAACGCTGCAGGTACAGGTGAACAGGAGAGGTGAACGCTGCAGGTGAACAGGAGAGATGAACGCTGCAGGTATAGGTGAACAGGAGAGATGAACGCTGCAGGTACAGGTGAACAGGAGAGATGAACGCTGCAGGTATAGGTGAACAGGAGAGATGAACGCTGCAGGTATAGGTGAACAGGAGAGGTGAACGCTGCAGGTACAGGTGAACAGGAGATATGAACGCTGCAGGTATAGGTGAACAGGAGAGATGAACGCTGCAGGTACAGGTGAACAGGAGAGATGAACGCCGCAGGTATAGGTGAACAGGAGAGATGAACGCTGCAGGTACAGGTGAACAGGAGAGATGAACGCTGCAGGTATAGGTGAACAGGAGAGATGAACGCTGCAGGTACAGGTGAACAGGATAGATGGACGCTGCAGGTATAGGTGAACAGGAGAGATGAACGCTGCAGGTACAGGTGAACAGGAGAGGTGAACACTGCAGGTATAGGTGAACAGGAGAGATGAACGCTGCAGGTACAGGTGAACAGGAGAGATGAACGCTGCAGGTATAGGTGAACAGGAGAGGTGAACGCTGCAGGTATAGGTGAACAGGAGAGATGAACGCTGCAGGTATAGGTGAACAGGAGAGATGAACGCTGCAGCCTGCAGGTATAGGTGAACAGGAGAGATGAACGCTGCAGGTATAGGTGAACAGGAGAGATGAACGCTGCAGGTATAGGTGAACAGGAGAGATGAACACTGCAGGTACAGGTGAACAGGAGAGGTGAACACTGCAGGTATAGGTGAACAGGAGAGATGAACGCTGCAGGTATAGGTGAACAGGAGAGATGAACGCTGCAGGTATAGGTGAACAGGAGAGATGAACGCTGCAGGTATAGGTGAACAGGAGAGGTGAACGCTGCAGGTACAGGTGAACAGGAGAGATGGACGCTGCAGGTATAGGTGAACAGGAGAGGTGAACACTGCAAGTATAGGTGAACAGGAGAGGTGAACGGTGCAGGTATAGGTGAACAGGAGAGATGAACGCTGCAGGTATAGGTGAACAGGAGAGATGAACGCTGCAGGTATAGGTGAACAGGAGAGATGGACGCTGCAGGTACAGGTGAACAGGAGAGATGAACGCTGCAGGTATAGGTGAACAGGAGAGGTGAACACTGCAGGTACAGGTGAACAGGAGAGGTGAACGCTGCAGGTATAGGTGAACAGGAGAGATGAACGCTGCAGGTACAGGTGAACGGGAGAGGTGAACGCTGCAGGTACAGGTGAACAGGAGAGGTGAACGCTGCAGGTTCAGGTGAACAGGAGAGATGAACGCTGCAGGTTCAGGTGAACAGGAGAGATGAACGCTGCAGGTATAGGTGAACAGGAGAGATGAACGCTGCAGGTATAGGTGAACATGAGAGGTGAACGCTGCAGGTACAGGTGAACAGGAGAGATGAACGCTGCAGGTATAGGTGAACAGGAGAGGTGAACGCTGCAGGTATAGGTGAACATGGAGAGATGAACGCTGCAGGTATAGGTGAACAGGAGAGATGAACGCTGCAGGTACAGGTGAACAGGAGAGATGAACGCTGCAGGTTCAGGTGAACAGGAGAGATGAACGCTGCAGGTATAGGTGAACAGGAGAGATGAACGCTGCAGGTACAGGTGAACAGGAGAGATGAACGCTGCAGGTTCAGGTGAACAGGAGAGATGGACGCTGCAGGTACAGGTGAACAGGAGAGATGAACGCTGCAGGTATAGGTGAACAGGAGAGGTGAACGCTGCAGGTGAACAGGAGAGGTGAACGCTGCAGGTATAGGTGAACAGGAGAGGTGAACGCTGCAGGTATAGGTGAACAGGAGAGGTGAACACTGCAGGTATAGGTGAACAGGAGAGGTGAACGCTGCAGGTATAGGTGAACAGGAGAGATGAACGCTGCAGGTACAGGTGAACATGGAGAGATGAACGCTGCAGGTATAGGTGAACAGGAGAGGTGAACGCTGCAGGTATAGGTGAACAGGAGAGATGAACGCTGCAGGTATAGGTGAACAGGAGAGGTGAACACTGCAGGTATAGGTGAACAGGAGAGATGAACGCTGCAGGTATAGGTGAACAGGAGAGATGAACGCTGCAGGTATAGGTGAACAGGAGAGATGGACGCTGCAGGTATAGGTGAACAGGAGAGGTGAAAGCTGCAGGTATAGGTGAACAGGAGAGATGAACGCTGCAGGTATAGGTGAACAGGAGAGATGAACGCTGCAGGTATAGGTGAACAGGAGAGGTGAACACTGCAGGTACAGGTGAACAGGAGAGATGGATGCTGCAGGTATAGGTGAACAGGAGAGATGGACGCTGCAGGTACAGGTGAACAGGAGAGATGAACGCTGCAGGTACAGGTGAACAGGAGAGATGAACGCTGCAGGTATAGGTGAACAGGAGAGGTGAACGCTGCAGGTACAGGTGAACAGGAGAGATGAACGCTGCAGGTCTAGGTGAACAGGAGAGGTGAACGCTGCAGGTACAGGTGAACAGGAGAGATGAACGCTGCAGGTATAGGTGAACAGGAGAGATGAACGCTGCAGGTATAGGTGAACAGGAGAGATGAACGCTGCAGGTTCAGGTGAACAGGAGAGATGAACGCTGCAGGTATAGGTGAACAGGAGAGATGGACGCTGCAGGTATAGGTGAACAGGAGAGATGAACGCTGCAGGTATAGGTGAACAGGAGAGATGAACGCTGCAGGTATAGGTGAACAGGAGAGATGGACGCTGCAGGTACAGGTGAACAGGAGAGATGAACACTGCAGGTATAGGTGAACAGGAGAGATGAACGCTGCAGGTATAGGTGAACATGGAGAGATGAACGCTGCAGGTATAGGTGAACAGGAGAGATGAACGCTGCAGGTACAGCTGAACAGGAGAGATGAACGCTGCAGGTACAGGTGAACAGGAGAGATGAACGCTGCAGGTATAGGTGAACAGGAGAGGTGAACGCTGCAGGTATAGGTGAACAGGAGAGATGAACGCTGCAGGTATAGGTGAACAGGAGAGATGAACGCTGCAGGTATAGGTGAACAGGAGAGATGAACGCTGCAGGTACAGGTGAACAGGAGAGATGGACGCTGCAGGTATAGGTGAACAGGAGAGATGAACGCTGCAGGTATAGGTGAACAGGAGAGATGAACGCTGCAGGTACAGGTGAACAGGAGAGATGAACGCTGCAGGTATAGGTGAACAGGAGAGGTGAACGCTGCAGGTATAGGTGAACAGGAGAGATGAACGCTGCAGGTATAGGTGAACAGGAGAGATGAACGCTGCAGCCTGCAGGTATAGGTGAACAGGAGAGATGAACGCTGCAGGTATAGGTGAACAGGAGAGATGAACGCTGCAGGTATAGGTGAACAGGAGAGATGAACGCTGCAGGTACAGGTGAACAGGAGAGGTGAACACTGCAGGTATAGGTGAACAGGAGAGATGAACGCTGCAGGTATAGGTGAACAGGAGAGATGAACGCTGCAGGTATAGGTGAACAGGAGAGATGAACGCTGCAGGTATAGGTGAACAGGAGAGGTGAACGCTGCAGGTACAGGTGAACAGGAGAGATGGACGCTGCAGGTATAGGTGAACAGGAGAGGTGAACACTGCAAGTATAGGTGAACAGGAGAGGTGAACGGTGCAGGTATAGGTGAACAGGAGAGATGAACGCTGCAGGTATAGGTGAACAGGAGAGATGAACGCTGCAGGTATAGGTGAACAGGAGAGATGGACGCTGCAGGTACAGGTGAACAGGAGAGATGAACGCTGCAGGTATAGGTGAACAGGAGAGGTGAACACTGCAGGTACAGGTGAACAGGAGAGGTGAACGCTGCAGGTATAGGTGAACAGGAGAGATGAACGCTGCAGGTACAGGTGAACAGGAGAGGTGAACGCTGCAGGTACAGGTGAACAGGAGAGGTGAACGCTGCAGGTTCAGGTGAACAGGAGAGATGAACGCTGCAGGTTCAGGTGAACAGGAGAGATGAACGCTGCAGGTATAGGTGAACAGGAGAGATGAACGCTGCAGGTATAGGTGAACAGGAGAGGTGAACGCTGCAGGTATAGGTGAACAGGAGAGATGAACGCTGCAGGTATAGGTGAACAGGAGAGATGAACGCTGCAGGTACAGGTGAACAGGAGAGATGAACGCTGCAGGTATAGGTGAACAGGAGAGATGAACGCTGCAGGTATAGGTGAACAGGAGAGATGAACGCTGCAGGTATAGGTGAACAGGAGAGATGGACGCTGCAGGTACAGGTGAACAGGAGAGATGAACGCTGCAGGTATAGGTGAACAGGAGAGATGGACGCTGCAGGTACAGGTGAACAGGAGAGATGAACGCTGCAGGTACAGGTGAACAGGAGAGATGAACGCTGCAGGTATAGGTGAACAGGAGAGGTGAACGCTGCAGGTACAGGTGAACAGGAGAGATGAACGCTGCAGGTCTAGGTGAACAGGAGAGGTGAACGCTGCAGGTACAGGTGAACAGGAGAGATGAACGCTGCAGGTATAGGTGAACAGGAGAGATGAACGCTGCAGGTATAGGTGAACAGGAGAGATGAACGCTGCAGGTTCAGGTGAACAGGAGAGATGAACGCTGCAGGTATAGGTGAACAGGAGAGATGGACGCTGCAGGTATAGGTGAACAGGAGAGATGAACGCTGCAGGTATAGGTGAACAGGAGAGATGAACGCTGCAGGTATAGGTGAACAGGAGAGATGGACGCTGCAGGTACAGGTGAACAGGAGAGATGAACACTGCAGGTATAGGTGAACAGGAGAGATGAACGCTGCAGGTATAGGTGAACATGGAGAGATGAACGCTGCAGGTATAGGTGAACAGGAGAGATGAACGCTGCAGGTACAGCTGAACAGGAGAGATGAACGCTGCAGGTACAGGTGAACAGGAGAGATGAACGCTGCAGGTATAGGTGAACAGGAGAGGTGAACGCTGCAGGTATAGGTGAACAGGAGAGATGAACGCTGCAGGTATAGGTGAACAGGAGAGATGAACGCTGCAGGTATAGGTGAACAGGAGAGATGAACGCTGCAGGTACAGGTGAACAGGAGAGATGGACGCTGCAGGTATAGGTGAACAGGAGAGATGAACGCTGCAGGTATAGGTGAACAGGAGAGATGAACGCTGCAGGTACAGGTGAACAGGAGAGATGAACGCTGCAGGTATAGGTGAACAGGAGAGGTGAACGCTGCAGGTATAGGTGAACAGGAGAGATGAACGCTGCAGGTATAGGTGAACAGGAGAGATGAACGCTGCAGCCTGCAGGTATAGGTGAACAGGAGAGATGAACGCTGCAGGTATAGGTGAACAGGAGAGATGAACGCTGCAGGTATAGGTGAACAGGAGAGATGAACGCTGCAGGTACAGGTGAACAGGAGAGGTGAACACTGCAGGTATAGGTGAACAGGAGAGATGAACGCTGCAGGTATAGGTGAACAGGAGAGATGAACGCTGCAGGTATAGGTGAACAGGAGAGATGAACGCTGCAGGTATAGGTGAACAGGAGAGGTGAACGCTGCAGGTACAGGTGAACAGGAGAGATGGACGCTGCAGGTATAGGTGAACAGGAGAGGTGAACACTGCAAGTATAGGTGAACAGGAGAGGTGAACGGTGCAGGTATAGGTGAACAGGAGAGATGAACGCTGCAGGTATAGGTGAACAGGAGAGATGAACGCTGCAGGTATAGGTGAACAGGAGAGATGGACGCTGCAGGTACAGGTGAACAGGAGAGATGAACGCTGCAGGTATAGGTGAACAGGAGAGGTGAACACTGCAGGTACAGGTGAACAGGAGAGGTGAACGCTGCAGGTATAGGTGAACAGGAGAGATGAATGCTGCAGGTACAGGTGAACAGGAGAGGTGAACGCTGCAGGTACAGGTGAACAGGAGAGGTGAACGCTGCAGGTTCAGGTGAACAGGAGAGATGAACGCTGCAGGTTCAGGTGAACAGGAGAGATGAACGCTGCAGGTATAGGTGAACAGGAGAGATGAACGCTGCAGGTATAGGTGAACAGGAGAGGTGAACGCTGCAGGTACAGGTGAACAGGAGAGATGAACGCTGCAGGTATAGGTGAACAGGAGAGGTGAACGCTGCAGGTATAGGTGAACATGGAGAGATGAACGCTGCAGGTATAGGTGAACAGGAGAGATGAACGCTGCAGGTACAGGTGAACAGGAGAGATGAACGCTGCAGGTTCAGGTGAACAGGAGAGATGAACGCTGCAGGTATAGGTGAACAGGAGAGATGAACGCTGCAGGTACAGGTGAACAGGAGAGATGAACGCTGCAGGTTCAGGTGAACAGGAGAGATGGACGCTGCAGGTACAGGTGAACAGGAGAGATGAACGCTGCAGGTATAGGTGAACAGGAGAGGTGAACGCTGCAGGTGAACAGGAGAGGTGAACGCTGCAGGTATAGGTGAACAGGAGAGGTGAACGCTGCAGGTATAGGTGAACAGGAGAGGTGAACACTGCAGGTATAGGTGAACAGGAGAGGTGAACGCTGCAGGTATAGGTGAACATGAGAGATGAACGCTGCAGGTACAGGTGAACATGGAGAGATGAACGCTGCAGGTATAGGTAAACAGGAGAGGTGAACGCTGCAGGTATAGGTGAACAGGATAGATGAACGCTGCAGGTATAGGTGAACAGGAGAGGTGAACACTGCAGGTATAGGTGAACAGGAGAGATGAACGCTGCAGGTACAGGTGAACAGGAGAGATGAACGCTGCAGGTACAGGTGAACAGGAGAGATGAACGCTGCAGGTATAGGTGAACAGGAGAGATGAACGCTGCAGGTACAGGTGAACAGGAGAGATGAACGCTGCAGGTACAGGTGAACAGGAGAGATGAACGCTGCAGGTATAGGTGAACAGGAGAGATGAACGCTGCAGGTATAGGTGAACATGAGAGATGAACGCTGCAGGTACAGGTGAACAGGAGAGATGAACGCTGCAGGTATAGGTGAACAGGAGAGATGAACGCTGCAGGTACAGGTGAACAGGAGAGATGAACGCTGCAGGTACAGGTGAACAGGAGAGATGAACGCTGCAGGTACAGGTGAACAGGAGAGATGAACGCTGCAGGTACAGGTGAACAGGAGAGATGAACGCTGCAGGTATAGGTGAACAGGAGAGATGAACGCTGCAGGTACAGGTGAACAGGAGAGATGAACGCTGCAGGTACAGGTGAACAGGAGAGATGAACGCTGCAGGTACAGGTGAACAGGAGAGGTGAACGCTGCAGGTATAGGTGAACAGGAGAGATGAACGCTGCAGGTATAGGTGAACAGGAGAGGTGAACGCTGCAGGTACAGGTGAACAGGAGAGATGAACGCTGCAGGTATAGGTGAACAGGAGAGATGAACGCTGCAGGTACAGGTGAACAGGAGAGATGAACGCTGCAGGTATAGGTGAACAGGAGAGATGAACGCTGCAGGTACAGGTGAACAGGAGAGATGAACGCTGCAGGTATAGGTGAACAGGAGAGATGAACGCTGCAGGTACAGGTGAACAGGAGAGGTGAACGCTGCAGGTGAACAGGAGAGATGAACGCTGCAGGTATAGGTGAACAGGAGAGATGAACGCTGCAGGTACAGGTGAACAGGAGAGATGAACGCTGCAGGTATAGGTGAACAGGAGAGATGAACGCTGCAGGTATAGGTGAACAGGAGAGGTGAACGCTGCAGGTACAGGTGAACAGGAGATATGAACGCTGCAGGTATAGGTGAACAGGAGAGATGAACGCTGCAGGTACAGGTGAACAGGAGAGATGAACGCCGCAGGTATAGGTGAACAGGAGAGATGAACGCTGCAGGTACAGGTGAACAGGAGAGATGAACGCTGCAGGTATAGGTGAACAGGAGAGATGAACGCTGCAGGTACAGGTGAACAGGATAGATGGACGCTGCAGGTATAGGTGAACAGGAGAGATGAACGCTGCAGGTACAGGTGAACAGGAGAGGTGAACACTGCAGGTATAGGTGAACAGGAGAGATGAACGCTGCAGGTACAGGTGAACAGGAGAGATGAACGCTGCAGGTATAGGTGAACAGGAGAGGTGAACGCTGCAGGTATAGGTGAACAGGAGAGATGAACGCTGCAGGTATAGGTGAACAGGAGAGATGAACGCTGCAGCCTGCAGGTATAGGTGAACAGGAGAGATGAACGCTGCAGGTATAGGTGAACAGGAGAGATGAACGCTGCAGGTATAGGTGAACAGGAGAGATGAACACTGCAGGTACAGGTGAACAGGAGAGGTGAACACTGCAGGTATAGGTGAACAGGAGAGATGAACGCTGCAGGTATAGGTGAACAGGAGAGATGAACGCTGCAGGTATAGGTGAACAGGAGAGATGAACGCTGCAGGTATAGGTGAACAGGAGAGGTGAACGCTGCAGGTACAGGTGAACAGGAGAGATGGACGCTGCAGGTATAGGTGAACAGGAGAGGTGAACACTGCAAGTATAGGTGAACAGGAGAGGTGAACGGTGCAGGTATAGGTGAACAGGAGAGATGAACGCTGCAGGTATAGGTGAACAGGAGAGATGAACGCTGCAGGTATAGGTGAACAGGAGAGATGGACGCTGCAGGTACAGGTGAACAGGAGAGATGAACGCTGCAGGTATAGGTGAACAGGAGAGGTGAACACTGCAGGTACAGGTGAACAGGAGAGGTGAACGCTGCAGGTATAGGTGAACAGGAGAGATGAACGCTGCAGGTACAGGTGAACGGGAGAGGTGAACGCTGCAGGTACAGGTGAACAGGAGAGGTGAACGCTGCAGGTTCAGGTGAACAGGAGAGATGAACGCTGCAGGTTCAGGTGAACAGGAGAGATGAACGCTGCAGGTATAGGTGAACAGGAGAGATGAACGCTGCAGGTATAGGTGAACATGAGAGGTGAACGCTGCAGGTACAGGTGAACAGGAGAGATGAACGCTGCAGGTATAGGTGAACAGGAGAGGTGAACGCTGCAGGTATAGGTGAACATGGAGAGATGAACGCTGCAGGTATAGGTGAACAGGAGAGATGAACGCTGCAGGTACAGGTGAACAGGAGAGATGAACGCTGCAGGTTCAGGTGAACAGGAGAGATGAACGCTGCAGGTATAGGTGAACAGGAGAGATGAACGCTGCAGGTACAGGTGAACAGGAGAGATGAACGCTGCAGGTTCAGGTGAACAGGAGAGATGGACGCTGCAGGTACAGGTGAACAGGAGAGATGAACGCTGCAGGTATAGGTGAACAGGAGAGGTGAACGCTGCAGGTGAACAGGAGAGGTGAACGCTGCAGGTATAGGTGAACAGGAGAGGTGAACGCTGCAGGTATAGGTGAACAGGAGAGGTGAACACTGCAGGTATAGGTGAACAGGAGAGGTGAACGCTGCAGGTATAGGTGAACAGGAGAGATGAACGCTGCAGGTACAGGTGAACATGGAGAGATGAACGCTGCAGGTATAGGTGAACAGGAGAGGTGAACGCTGCAGGTATAGGTGAACAGGAGAGATGAACGCTGCAGGTATAGGTGAACAGGAGAGGTGAACACTGCAGGTATAGGTGAACAGGAGAGATGAACGCTGCAGGTATAGGTGAACAGGAGAGATGAACGCTGCAGGTATAGGTGAACAGGAGAGATGGACGCTGCAGGTATAGGTGAACAGGAGAGGTGAAAGCTGCAGGTATAGGTGAACAGGAGAGATGAACGCTGCAGGTATAGGTGAACAGGAGAGATGAACGCTGCAGGTATAGGTGAACAGGAGAGGTGAACACTGCAGGTACAGGTGAACAGGAGAGATGGATGCTGCAGGTACAGGTGAACAGGAGAGATGAACGCTGCAGGTACAGGTGAACAGGAGAGATGAACGCTGCAGGTATAGGTGAACAGGAGAGATGAACGCTGCAGGTACAGGTGAACAGGAGAGATGAACGCTGCAGGTACAGGTGAACAGGAGAGATGAACGCTGCAGGTACAGGTGAACAGGAGAGATGAACGCTGCAGGTACAGGTGAACAGGAGAGATGAACGCTGCAGGTATAGGTGAACAGGAGAGATGAACGCTGCAGGTATAGGTGAACAGGAGAGATGAACGCTGCAGGTACAGGTGAACAGGAGAGATGAACGCTGCAGGTATAGGTGAACAGGAGAGATGAACGCTGCAGGTACAGGTGAACAGGAGAGATGAACGCTGCAGGTACAGGTGAACAGGAGAGATGAACGCTGCAGGTACAGGTGAACAGGAGAGATGAACGCTGCAGGTACAGGTGAACAGGAGAGATGAACGCTGCAGGTACAGGTGAACAGGAGAGATGAACGCTGCAGGTATAGGTGAACAGGAGAGATGAACGCTGCAGGTACAGGTGAACAGGAGAGATGAACGCTGCAGGTACAGGTGAACAGGAGAGATGAACGCTGCAGGTATAGGTGAACAGGAGAGATGAACGCTGCAGGTACAGGTGAACAGGAGAGATGAACGCTGCAGGTACAGGTGAACAGGAGAGATGAACGCTGCAGGTACAGGTGAACAGGAGAGATGAACGCTGCAGGTATAGGTGAACAGGAGAGATGAACGCTGCAGGTATAGGTGAACAGGAGAGATGAACGCTGCAGGTATAGGTGAACAGGAGAGATGGACGCTGCAGGTATAGGTGAACAGGAGAGATGAACGCTGCAGGTACAGGTGAACAGGAGAGAGGAACGCTGCAGGTACAGGTGAACAGGAGAGATGAACGCTGCAGGTACAGGTGAACAGGAGAGATGAACGCTGCAGGTACAGGTGAACAGGAGAGATGAACGCTGCAGGTATAGGTGAACAGGAGAGATGAACGCTGCAGGTATAGGTGAACAGGAGAGGTGAACGCTGCAGGTATAGGTGAACAGGAGAGATGAACGCTGCAGGTATAGGTGAACAGGAGAGGTGAACGCTGCAGGTACAGGTGAACGGGAGAGGTGAACGCTGCAGGTACAGGTGAACAGGAGAGGTGAACGCTGCAGGTTCAGGTGAACAGGAGAGATGAACGCTGCAGGTTCAGGTGAACAGGAGAGATGAACGCTGCAGGTATAGGTGAACAGGAGAGATGAACGCTGCAGGTATAGGTGAACATGAGAGGTGAACGCTGCAGGTACAGGTGAACAGGAGAGATGAACGCTGCAGGTATAGGTGAACAGGAGAGGTGAACGCTGCAGGTATAGGTGAACATGGAGAGATGAACGCTGCAGGTATAGGTGAACAGGAGAGATGAACGCTGCAGGTACAGGTGAACAGGAGAGATGAACGCTGCAGGTTCAGGTGAACAGGAGAGATGAACGCTGCAGGTATAGGTGAACAGGAGAGATGAACGCTGCAGGTACAGGTGAACAGGAGAGATGAACGCTGCAGGTTCAGGTGAACAGGAGAGATGGACGCTGCAGGTACAGGTGAACAGGAGAGATGAACGCTGCAGGTATAGGTGAACAGGAGAGGTGAACGCTGCAGGTGAACAGGAGAGGTGAACGCTGCAGGTATAGGTGAACAGGAGAGGTGAACGCTGCAGGTATAGGTGAACAGGAGAGGTGAACACTGCAGGTATAGGTGAACAGGAGAGGTGAACGCTGCAGGTATAGGTGAACAGGAGAGATGAACGCTGCAGGTACAGGTGAACATGGAGAGATGAACGCTGCAGGTATAGGTGAACAGGAGAGGTGAACGCTGCAGGTATAGGTGAACAGGAGAGATGAACGCTGCAGGTATAGGTGAACAGGAGAGGTGAACACTGCAGGTATAGGTGAACAGGAGAGATGAACGCTGCAGGTATAGGTGAACAGGAGAGATGAACGCTGCAGGTATAGGTGAACAGGAGAGATGGACGCTGCAGGTATAGGTGAACAGGAGAGGTGAAAGCTGCAGGTATAGGTGAACAGGAGAGATGAACGCTGCAGGTATAGGTGAACAGGAGAGATGAACGCTGCAGGTATAGGTGAACAGGAGAGGTGAACACTGCAGGTACAGGTGAACAGGAGAGATGGATGCTGCAGGTACAGGTGAACAGGAGAGATGAACGCTGCAGGTACAGGTGAACAGGAGAGATGAACGCTGCAGGTATAGGTGAACAGGAGAGATGAACGCTGCAGGTACAGGTGAACAGGAGAGATGAACGCTGCAGGTACAGGTGAACAGGAGAGATGAACGCTGCAGGTACAGGTGAACAGGAGAGATGAACGCTGCAGGTACAGGTGAACAGGAGAGATGAACGCTGCAGGTATAGGTGAACAGGAGAGATGAACGCTGCAGGTATAGGTGAACAGGAGAGATGAACGCTGCAGGTACAGGTGAACAGGAGAGATGAACGCTGCAGGTATAGGTGAACAGGAGAGATGAACGCTGCAGGTACAGGTGAACAGGAGAGATGAACGCTGCAGGTACAGGTGAACAGGAGAGATGAACGCTGCAGGTACAGGTGAACAGGAGAGATGAACGCTGCAGGTACAGGTGAACAGGAGAGATGAACGCTGCAGGTACAGGTGAACAGGAGAGATGAACGCTGCAGGTATAGGTGAACAGGAGAGATGAACGCTGCAGGTACAGGTGAACAGGAGAGATGAACGCTGCAGGTACAGGTGAACAGGAGAGATGAACGCTGCAGGTATAGGTGAACAGGAGAGATGAACGCTGCAGGTACAGGTGAACAGGAGAGATGAACGCTGCAGGTACAGGTGAACAGGAGAGATGAACGCTGCAGGTACAGGTGAACAGGAGAGATGAACGCTGCAGGTATAGGTGAACAGGAGAGATGAACGCTGCAGGTATAGGTGAACAGGAGAGATGAACGCTGCAGGTATAGGTGAACAGGAGAGATGGACGCTGCAGGTATAGGTGAACAGGAGAGATGAACGCTGCAGGTACAGGTGAACAGGAGAGAGGAACGCTGCAGGTACAGGTGAACAGGAGAGATGAACGCTGCAGGTACAGGTGAACAGGAGAGATGAACGCTGCAGGTACAGGTGAACAGGAGAGATGAACGCTGCAGGTATAGGTGAACAGGAGAGATGAACGCTGCAGGTATAGGTGAACAGGAGAGGTGAACGCTGCAGGTATAGGTGAACAGGAGAGATGAACGCTGCAGGTATAGGTGAACAGGAGAGGTGAACGCTGCAGGTATAGGTGAACAGGAGAGGTGAACGCTGCAGGTACAGGTGAACAGGAGAGATGAACGCTGCAGGTACAGGTGAACAGGAGAGATGAACGCTGCAGGTACAGGTGAACAGGAGAGATGAACGCTGCAGGTACAGGTGAACATGAGAGATGAACGCTGCAGGTATAGGTGAACAGGAGAGATGAACGCTGCAGGTATAGGTGAACAGGAGAGATGAACGCTGCAGGTATAGGTGAACAGGAGAGATGAACGCTGCAGGTATAGGTGAACAGGAGAGATGAACGCTGCAGGTATAGGTGAACAGGAGAGATGGACGCTGCAGGTACAGGTGAACAGGAGAGATGAACGCTGCAGGTATAGGTGAACAAGAGAGATGAACGCTGCAGGTATAGGTGAACAGGAGAGATGAACGCTGCAGGTATAGGTGAACAGGAGAGATGAACGCTGCAGGTATAGGTGAACAGGAGAGATGGACGCTGCAGGTACAGGTGAACAGGAGAGATGAACGCTGCAGGTATAGGTGAACAGGAGAGATGGACGCTGCAGGTACAGGTGAACAGGAGAGATGAACGCTGCAGGTACAGGTGAACAGGAGAGATGAACGCTGCAGGTATAGGTGAACAGGAGAGGTGAACGCTGCAGGTATAGGTGAACAGGAGAGATGAACGCTGCAGGTACAGGTGAACAGGAGAGATGAACGCTGCAGGTACAGGTGAACAGGAGAGATGAACGCTGCAGGTATAGGTGAACAGGAGAGATGAACGCTGCAGGTACAGGTGAACAGGAGAGATGAACGCTGCAGGTACAGGTGAACAGGAGAGATGAACGCTGCAGGTACAGGTGAACAGGAGAGATGAACGCTGCAGGTATAGGTGAACAGGAGAGATGAACGCTGCAGGTATAGGTGAACAGGAGAGATGAACGCTGCAGGTATAGGTGAACAGGAGAGATGGACGCTGCAGGTATAGGTGAACAGGAGAGATGAACGCTGCAGGTACAGGTGAACAGGAGAGATGAACGCTGCAGGTACAGGTGAACAGGAGAGATGAACGCTGCAGGTACAGGTGAACAGGAGAGATGAACGCTGCAGGTACAGGTGAACAGGAGAGATGAACGCTGCAGGTATAGGTGAACAGGAGAGATGAACGCTGCAGGTATAGGTGAACAGGAGAGGTGAACGCTGCAGGTATAGGTGAACAGGAGAGATGAACGCTGCAGGTATAGGTGAACAGGAGAGGTGAACGCTGCAGGTATAGGTGAACAGGAGAGGTGAACGCTGCAGGTACAGGTGAACAGGAGAGATGAACGCTGCAGGTACAGGTGAACATGAGAGATGAACGCTGCAGGTACAGGTGAACAGGAGAGATGAACGCTGCAGGTACAGGTGAACAGGAGAGATGAACGCTGCAGGTATAGGTGAACAGGAGAGATGAACGCTGCAGGTATAGGTGAACAGGAGAGATGAACGCTGCAGGTATAGGTGAACAGGAGAGATGAACGCTGCAGGTATAGTTGAACAGGAGAGATGAACGCTGCAGGTATAGGTGAACAGGAGAGATGGACGCTGCAGGTACAGGTGAACAGGAGAGATGAACGCTGCAGGTATAGGTGAACAGGAGAGATGAACGCTGCAGGTACAGGTGAACAGGAGAGGTGAACGCTGCAGGTACAGGTGAACAGGAGAGATGAACGCTGCAGGTATAGGTGCACAGGAGAGATGAACGCTGCAGGTATAGGTGAACAGGAGAGATGAACGCTGCAGGTATAGGTGAACAGGAGAGATGAACGCTGCAGGTATAGGTGAACAGGAGAGATGAACGCTGCAGGTATAGGTGAACAGGAGAGATGGACGCTGCAGGTACAGGTGAACAGGAGAGATGAACGCTGCAGGTATAGGTGAACAGGAGAGATGAACGCTGCAGGTACAGGTGAACAGGAGAGATGAACGCTGCAGGTATAGGTGAACAGGAGAGATGAACGCTGCAGGTATAGGTGAACAGGAGAGATGAACGCTGCAGGTATAGGTGAACAGGAGAGATGGACGCTGCAGGTACAGGTGAACAGGAGAGATGAACGCTGCAGGTATAGGTGAACAGGAGAGATGGACGCTGCAGGTACAGGTGAACAGGAGAGATGAACGCTGCAGGTACAGGTGAACAGGAGAGATGAACGCTGCAGGTATAGGTGAACAGGAGAGGTGAACGCTGCAGGTACAGGTGAACAGGAGAGATGAACGCTGCAGGTCTAGGTGAACAGGAGAGGTGAACGCTGCAGGTACAGGTGAACAGGAGAGATGAACGCTGCAGGTATAGGTGAACAGGAGAGATGAACGCTGCAGGTATAGGTGAACAGGAGAGATGAACGCTGCAGGTTCAGGTGAACAGGAGAGATGAACGCTGCAGGTATAGGTGAACAGGAGAGATGGACGCTGCAGGTATAGGTGAACAGGAGAGATGAACGCTGCAGGTATAGGTGAACAGGAGAGATGAACGCTGCAGGTATAGGTGAACAGGAGAGATGGACGCTGCAGGTACAGGTGAACAGGAGAGATGAACACTGCAGGTATAGGTGAACAGGAGAGATGAACGCTGCAGGTATAGGTGAACATGGAGAGATGAACGCTGCAGGTATAGGTGAACAGGAGAGATGAACGCTGCAGGTACAGCTGAACAGGAGAGATGAACGCTGCAGGTACAGGTGAACAGGAGAGATGAACGCTGCAGGTATAGGTGAACAGGAGAGATGAACGCTGTAGGTATAGGTGAACAGGAGAGGTGAGCGCTGCAGGTATAGGTGAACAGGAGAGATGAACGCTGCAGGTACAGGTGAACATGGAGAGGTGAACGCTGCAGGTATAGGTGAACAGGAGAGATGAACGCTGCAGGTACAGGTGAACATGGAGAGGTGAACGCTGCAGGTATAGGTGAACAGGAGAGATGGACGCTGCAGGTATAGGTGAACAGGAGAGATGAACGCTGCAGGTACAGGTGAACATGGAGAGGTGAACGCTGCAGGTATAGGTGAACAGGAGAGGTGAACGCTGCAGGTACAGGTGAACAGGAGAGATGCACGCTGCAGGTATAGGTGAACATGGAGAGATGGACGCTGCAGGTATAGGTGAACAGGAGAGATGAACGCTGCAGGTACAGGTGAACAGGAGAGATGAACGCTGCAGGTATAGGTGAACAGGAGAGGTGAACGCTGCAGGTATAGGTGAACAGGAGAGATGAACGCTGCAGGTATAGGTGAACAGGAGAGATGGACGCTGCAGGTATAGGTGAACAGGAGAGGTGAACGCTGCAGGTGAACAGGTGAACAGGAGAGGTGAACGCTGCAGGTACAGGTGAACAGGAGAGATGAACGCTGCAGGTACAGGTGAACAGGAGAGATGAACGCTGCAGGTATAGGTGAACAGGAGAGATGAACGCTGCAGGTACAGGTGAACAGGAGAGGTGAACGCTGCAGGTATAGGTGAACAGGAGAGATGAACGCTGCAGGTATAGGTGAACAGGAGAGGTGAACGCTGCAGGTATAGGTGAACAGGAGAGATGAACGCTGCAGGTGAACAGGAGAGATGAACGCTGCAGGTACAGGTGAACAGGAGAGATGAACGCTGCAGGTATAGGTGAACATGAGAGATGAACGCTGCAGGTATAGGTGAACAGGAGAGATGAATGCTGCAGGTACAGGTGAACAGGAGAGATGAACGCTGCAGGTACAGGTGAACAGGAGAGATGAACGCTGCAGGTATAGGTGAACAGGAGAGGTGAACGCTGCAGGTACAGGTGAACAGGAGAGATGAACGCTGCAGGTACAGGTGAACAGGAGAGATGAACGCTGCAGGTACAGGTGAACAGGAGAGATGAACGCTGCAGGTACAGGTGAACAGGAGAGGTGAACGCTGCAGGTATAGGTGAACAGGAGAGGTGAACGCTGCAGGTACAGGTGAACATGGAGAGATGAACGCTGCAGGTATAGGTGAACAGGAGAGATGAACGCTGCAGGTATAGGTGAACAGGAGAGATGAACGCTGCAGGTATATGTGAACAGGAGAGATGAACGCTGCAGGTATAGGTGAACAGGAGAGATTAACGCTGCAGGTATAGGTGAACAGAGGAGATGAACGCTGCAGGTACAGGTGAACATGGAGAGATGAACGCTGCAGGTATAGGTGAACAGGAGAGATGAACGCTGCAGGTATAGGTGAACAGGAGAGATGAACGCTGCAGGTATAGGTGAACAGGAGAGATGAACGCTGCAGGTATAGGTGAACAGGAGAGATGAACGCTGCAGGTATAGGTGAACAGGAGAGATGAACGCTGCAGGTACAGGTGAACAGGAGAGGTGAACGCTGCAGGTACAGGTGAACAGGAGAGATGAACGCTGCAGGTATAGGTGAACAGGAGAGATGAACGCTGCAGGTACAGATGAACAGGAGAGATGAACGCTGCAGGTACAGGTGAACAGGAGAGATGAACGCTGCAGGTATAGGTGAACAGGAGAGGTGAACGCTGCAGGTATAGGTGAACAGGAGAGATGAACGCTGCAGGTATAGGTGAACAGGAGAGATGAACGCTGCAGGTACAGGTGAACAGGAGAGATGAACGCTGCAGGTATAGGTGAACAGGAGAGGTGAACGCTGCAGGTGAACAGGTGAACAGGAGAGGTGAACGCTGCAGGTACAGGTGAACAGGAGAGATGAACGCTGCAGGTACAGGTGAACAGGAGAGATGAACGCTGCAGGTATAGGTGAACAGGAGAGATGAACGCTGCAGGTACAGGTGAACAGGAGAGGTGAACGCTGCAGGTATAGGTGAACAGGAGAGATGAATGCTGCAGGTACAGGTGAACAGGAGAGATGAACGCTGCAGGTACAGGTGAACAGGAGAGATGAACGCTGCAGGTGAACAGGAGAGATGAACGCTGCAGGTACAGGTGAACAGGAGAGATGAACGCTGCAGGTATAGGTGAACATGAGAGATGAACGCTGCAGGTATAGGTGAACAGGAGAGATGAATGCTGCAGGTACAGGTGAACAGGAGAGATGAACGCTGCAGGTACAGGTGAACAGGAGAGATGAACGCTGCAGGTATAGGTGAACAGGAGAGGTGAACGCTGCAGGTACAGGTGAACAGGAGAGATGAACGCTGCAGGTACAGGTGAACAGGAGAGATGAACGCTGCAGGTACAGGTGAACAGGAGAGATGAACGCTGCAGGTACAGGTGAACAGGAGAGGTGAACGCTGCAGGTATAGGTGAACAGGAGAGGTGAACGCTGCAGGTACAGGTGAACATGGAGAGATGAACGCTGCAGGTATAGGTGAACAGGAGAGATGAACGCTGCAGGTATAGGTGAACAGGAGAGATGAACGCTGCAGGTATATGTGAACAGGAGAGATGAACGCTGCAGGTATAGGTGAACAGGAGAGATTAACGCTGCAGGTATAGGTGAACAGAGGAGATGAACGCTGCAGGTACAGGTGAACATGGAGAGATGAACGCTGCAGGTATAGGTGAACAGGAGAGATGAACGCTGCAGGTATAGGTGAACAGGAGAGATGAACGCTGCAGGTATAGGTGAACAGGAGAGATGAACGCTGCAGGTATAGGTGAACAGGAGAGATGAACGCTGCAGGTATAGGTGAACAGGAGAGATGAACGCTGCAGGTACAGGTGAACAGGAGAGGTGAACGCTGCAGGTACAGGTGAACAGGAGAGATGAACGCTGCAGGTATAGGTGAACAGGAGAGATGAACGCTGCAGGTACAGATGAACAGGAGAGATGAACGCTGCAGGTACAGGTGAACAGGAGAGATGAACGCTGCAGGTATAGGTGAACAGGAGAGGTGAACGCTGCAGGTATAGGTGAACAGGAGAGATGAACGCTGCAGGTATAGGTGAACAGGAGAGATGAACGCTGCAGGTACAGGTGAACAGGAGAGATGAACGCTGCAGGTATAGGTGAACAGGAGAGGTGAACGCTGCAGGTGAACAGGTGAACAGGAGAGGTGAACGCTGCAGGTACAGGTGAACAGGAGAGATGAACGCTGCAGGTACAGGTGAACAGGAGAGATGAACGCTGCAGGTATAGGTGAACAGGAGAGATGAACGCTGCAGGTACAGGTGAACAGGAGAGGTGAACGCTGCAGGTATAGGTGAACAGGAGAGATGAACGCTGCAGGTATAGGTGAACAGGAGAGGTGAACGCTGCAGGTATAGGTGAACAGGAGAGATGAACGCTGCAGGTGAACAGGAGAGATGAACGCTGCAGGTACAGGTGAACAGGAGAGATGAACGCTGCAGGTATAGGTGAACATGAGAGATGAACGCTGCAGGTATAGGTGAACAGGAGAGATGAACGCTGCAGGTACAGGTGAACAGGAGAGATGAACGCTGCAGGTACAGGTGAACAGGAGAGATGAACGCTGCAGGTATAGGTGAACAGGAGAGGTGAACGCTGCAGGTACAGGTGAACAGGAGAGATGAACGCTGCAGGTACAGGTGAACAGGAGAGATGAACGCTGCAGGTACAGGTGAACAGGAGAGATGAACGCTGCAGGTACAGGTGAACAGGAGAGGTGAACGCTGCAGGTATAGGTGAACAGGAGAGGTGAACGCTGCAGGTACAGGTGAACATGGAGAGATGAACGCTGCAGGTATAGGTGAACAGGAGAGATGAACGCTGCAGGTATAGGTGAACAGGAGAGATGAACGCTGCAGGTATATGTGAACAGGAGAGATGAACGCTGCAGGTATAGGTGAACAGGAGAGATTAACGCTGCAGGTATAGGTGAACAGAGGAGATGAACGCTGCAGGTACAGGTGAACATGGAGAGATGAACGCTGCAGGTATAGGTGAACAGGAGAGATGAACGCTGCAGGTATAGGTGAACAGGAGAGATGAACGCTGCAGGTATAGGTGAACAGGAGAGATGAACGCTGCAGGTATAGGTGAACAGGAGAGATGAACGCTGCAGGTATAGGTGAACAGGAGATATGAACGCTGCAGGTATAGGTGAACAGGAGAGATGAACGCTGCAGGTATAGGTGAACAGGAGAGATGAACGCTGCAGGTATAGGTGAACAGGAGAGGTGAACGCTGCAGGTATAGGTGAACAGGAGAGATGAACGCTGCAGGTACAGGTTAACAGGAGAGGTGAACGCTGCAGGTATAGGTGAACATGGAGAGATGAACGCTGCAGGTATAGGTGAACAGGAGAGGTGAACGCTGCAGGTACAGGTGAACAGGAGAGATGAACGCTGCAGGTATAGGTGAACAGGAGAGATGAACGCTGCAGGTACAGGTGAACAGGAGAGATGAACGCTGCAGGTACAGGTGAACAGGAGAGATGAACGCTGCAGGTATAGGTGAACAGGAGAGATGGACGCTGCAGGTATAGGTGAACAGGAGAGATGAACGCTGCAGGTATAGGTGAACAGGAGAGATGAACGCTGCAGGTATAGGTGAACAGGAGAGATGAACGCTGCAGGTATAGGTGAACAGGAGAGATGAACGCTGCAGGTATAGGTGAACAGGAGAGATGAACGCTGCAGGTATAGGTGAACAGGAGAGGTGAACGCTGCAGGTACAGGTGAACAGGAGAGATGAACGCTGCAGGTATAGGTGAACAGGAGAGATGAACGCTGCAGGTATAGGTGAACAGGAGAGATGAACGCTGCAGGTACAGGTGAACAGGAGAGGTGAACGCTGCAGGTACAGGTGAACAGGAGAGATGAACGCTGCAGGTACAGGTGAACAGGAGAGATGAACGCTGCAGGTATAGGTGAACAGGAGAGATGAACGCTGCAGGTATAGGTGAACAGGAGAGATGAATGCTGCAGGTATAGGTGAACAGGAGAGGTGAACGCTGCAGGTATAGGTGAACAGGAGAGATGAACGCTGCAGGTATAGGTGAACAGGAGAGATGAACGCTGCAGGTACAGGTGAACAGGAGAGATGAACGCTGCAGGTACAGGTGAACAGGAGAGATGAACGCTGCAGGTATAGGTGAACAGGAGAGATGAACGCTGCAGGTATAGGTGAACAGGAGAGATGAACGCTGCAGGTACAGGTGAACAGGAGAGGTGAACGCTGCAGGTACAGGTGAACAGGAGAGATGAACGCTGCAGGTATAGGTGAACAGGAGAGGTGAACGCTGCAGGTGAACAGGAGAGATGAACGCTGCAGGTATAGGTGAACAGGAGAGATGAACGCTGCAGGTACAGGTGAACAGGAGAGATGAACGCTGCATGTATAGGTGAACAGGAGAGATGAACGCTGCAGGTATAGGTGAACAGGAGAGATGAACGCTGCAGGTATAGGTGAACAGGAGAGATGAACGCTGCAGGTACAGGTGAACAGGAGAGATGAACGCTGCAGGTACAGGTGAACAGGAGAGATGAACGCTGCAGGTACAGGTGAACAGGAGAGATGAACGCTGCAGGTATAGGTGAACAGGAGAGATGGACGCTGCAGGTACAGGTGAACAGGAGAGATGAACGCTGCAGGTACAGGTGAACAGGAGAGATGGACGCTGCAGGTACAGGTGAACAGGAGAGATTAACGCTGCAGGTATAGGTGAACAGGAGAGATGAACGCTGCAGGTACAGGTGAACATGGAGAGATGAACGCTGCAGGTACAGGTGAACAGGAGAGATGAACGCTGCAGGTATAGGTGAACAGGAGAGATGAACGCTGCAGGTTCAGGTGAACAGGAGAGATGAACGCTGCAGGTACAGGTGAACAGGAGAGATGAACGCTGCAGGTATAGGTGAACAGGAGAGATGAACGCTGCAGGTATAGGTGAACAGGAGAGATGAACGCTGCAGGTATAGGTGAACAGGAGAGATGAACGCTGCAGGTACAGGTGAACAGGAGAGGTGAACGCTGCAGGTACAGGTGAACAGGAGAGGTGAACGCTGCAGGTATAGGTGAACAGGAGAGATGAACGCTGCAGGTATAGGTGAACAGGAGAGATGAACGCTGCAGGTACAGGTGAACAGGAGAGATGAACGCTGCAGGTATAGGTGAACAGGAGAGATGGACGCTGCAGGTATAGGTGAACAGGAGAGATGAACGCTGCAGGTACAGGTGAACAGGAGAGGTGAACGCTGCAGGTACAGGTGAACAGGAGAGATGAACGCTGCAGGTATAGGTGAACAGGAGAGATGAACGCTGCAGGTACAGATGAACAGGAGAGATGAACGCTGCAGGTACAGGTGAACAGGAGAGATGAACGCTGCAGGTATAGGTGAACAGGAGAGATGAACGCTGCAGGTATAGGTGAACAGGAGAGGTGAACGCTGCAGGTATAGGTGAACAGGAGAGATGAACGCTGCAGGTATAGGTGAACAGGAGAGATGAACGCTGCAGGTACAGGTGAACAGGAGAGATGAACGCTGCAGGTATAGGTGAACAGGAGAGGTGAACGCTGCAGGTGAACAGGTGAACAGGAGAGGTGAACGCTGCAGGTACAGGTGAACAGGAGAGATGAACGCTGCAGGTACAGGTGAACAGGAGAGATGAACGCTGCAGGTATAGGTGAACAGGAGAGATGAACGCTGCAGGTACAGGTGAACAGGAGAGGTGAACGCTGCAGGTATAGGTGAACAGGAGAGATGAACGCTGCAGGTATAGGTGAACAGGAGAGGTGAACGCTGCAGGTATAGGTGAACAGGAGAGATGAACGCTGCAGGTGAACAGGAGAGATGAACGCTGCAGGTACAGGTGAACAGGAGAGATGAACGCTGCAGGTATAGGTGAACATGAGAGATGAACGCTGCAGGTATAGGTGAACAGGAGAGATGAACGCTGCAGGTACAGGTGAACAGGAGAGATGAACGCTGCAGGTACAGGTGAACAGGAGAGATGAACGCTGCAGGTATAGGTGAACAGGAGAGGTGAACGCTGCAGGTACAGGTGAACAGGAGAGATGAACGCTGCAGGTACAGGTGAACAGGAGAGATGAACGCTGCAGGTACAGGTGAACAGGAGAGATGAACGCTGCAGGTACAGGTGAACAGGAGAGGTGAACGCTGCAGGTATAGGTGAACAGGAGAGGTGAACGCTGCAGGTACAGGTGAACATGGAGAGATGAACGCTGCAGGTATAGGTGAACAGGAGAGATGAACGCTGCAGGTATAGGTGAACAGGAGAGATGAACGCTGCAGGTATATGTGAACAGGAGAGATGAACGCTGCAGGTATAGGTGAACAGGAGAGATTAACGCTGCAGGTATAGGTGAACAGAGGAGATGAACGCTGCAGGTACAGGTGAACATGGAGAGATGAACGCTGCAGGTATAGGTGAACAGGAGAGATGAACGCTGCAGGTATAGGTGAACAGGAGAGATGAACGCTGCAGGTATAGGTGAACAGGAGAGATGAACGCTGCAGGTATAGGTGAACAGGAGAGATGAACGCTGCAGGTATAGGTGAACAGGAGAGATGAACGCTGCAGGTACAGGTGAACAGGAGAGGTGAACGCTGCAGGTACAGGTGAACAGGAGAGATGAACGCTGCAGGTATAGGTGAACAGGAGAGATGAACGCTGCAGGTACAGATGAACAGGAGAGATGAACGCTGCAGGTACAGGTGAACAGGAGAGATGAACGCTGCAGGTATAGGTGAACAGGAGAGGTGAACGCTGCAGGTATAGGTGAACAGGAGAGATGAACGCTGCAGGTATAGGTGAACAGGAGAGATGAACGCTGCAGGTACAGGTGAACAGGAGAGATGAACGCTGCAGGTATAGGTGAACAGGAGAGGTGAACGCTGCAGGTGAACAGGTGAACAGGAGAGGTGAACGCTGCAGGTACAGGTGAACAGGAGAGATGAACGCTGCAGGTACAGGTGAACAGGAGAGATGAACGCTGCAGGTATAGGTGAACAGGAGAGATGAACGCTGCAGGTACAGGTGAACAGGAGAGGTGAACGCTGCAGGTATAGGTGAACAGGAGAGATGAACGCTGCAGGTATAGGTGAACAGGAGAGGTGAACGCTGCAGGTATAGGTGAACAGGAGAGATGAACGCTGCAGGTGAACAGGAGAGATGAACGCTGCAGGTACAGGTGAACAGGAGAGATGAACGCTGCAGGTATAGGTGAACATGAGAGATGAACGCTGCAGGTATAGGTGAACAGGAGAGATGAACGCTGCAGGTACAGGTGAACAGGAGAGATGAACGCTGCAGGTACAGGTGAACAGGAGAGATGAACGCTGCAGGTATAGGTGAACAGGAGAGGTGAACGCTGCAGGTACAGGTGAACAGGAGAGATGAACGCTGCAGGTACAGGTGAACAGGAGAGATGAACGCTGCAGGTACAGGTGAACAGGAGAGATGAACGCTGCAGGTACAGGTGAACAGGAGAGGTGAACGCTGCAGGTATAGGTGAACAGGAGAGGTGAACGCTGCAGGTACAGGTGAACATGGAGAGATGAACGCTGCAGGTATAGGTGAACAGGAGAGATGAACGCTGCAGGTATAGGTGAACAGGAGAGATGAACGCTGCAGGTATATGTGAACAGGAGAGATGAACGCTGCAGGTATAGGTGAACAGGAGAGATTAACGCTGCAGGTATAGGTGAACAGAGGAGATGAACGCTGCAGGTACAGGTGAACATGGAGAGATGAACGCTGCAGGTATAGGTGAACAGGAGAGATGAACGCTGCAGGTATAGGTGAACAGGAGAGGTGAACGCTGCAGGTATAGGTGAACAGGAGAGATGAACGCTGCAGGTACAGGTTAACAGGAGAGGTGAACGCTGCAGGTATAGGTGAACATGGAGAGATGAACGCTGCAGGTATAGGTGAACAGGAGAGGTGAACGCTGCAGGTACAGGTGAACAGGAGAGATGAACGCTGCAGGTATAGGTGAACAGGAGAGATGAACGCTGCAGGTACAGGTGAACAGGAGAGATGAACGCTGCAGGTACAGGTGAACAGGAGAGATGAACGCTGCAGGTATAGGTGAACAGGAGAGATGGACGCTGCAGGTATAGGTGAACAGGAGAGATGAACGCTGCAGGTATAGGTGAACAGGAGAGATGAACGCTGCAGGTATAGGTGAACAGGAGAGATGAACGCTGCAGGTATAGGTGAACAGGAGAGATGAACGCTGCAGGTATAGGTGAACAGGAGAGATGAACGCTGCAGGTATAGGTGAACAGGAGAGGTGAACGCTGCAGGTACAGGTGAACAGGAGAGATGAACGCTGCAGGTATAGGTGAACAGGAGAGATGAACGCTGCAGGTATAGGTGAACAGGAGAGATGAACGCTGCAGGTATAGGTGAACAGGAGAGATGAACGCTGCAGGTATAGGTGAACAGGAGAGATGAACGCTGCAGGTTCAGGTGAACAGGAGAGATGAACGCTGCAGGTATAGGTGAACAGGAGAGATGAACGCTGCAGGTACAGGTGAACAGGAGAGGTGAACGCTGCAGGTACAGGTGAACAGGAGAGATGAACGCTGCAGGTACAGGTGAACAGGAGAGATGAACGCTGCAGGTATAGGTGAACAGGAGAGATGAACGCTGCAGGTATAGGTGAACAGGAGAGATGAATGCTGCAGGTATAGGTGAACAGGAGAGGTGAACGCTGCAGGTATAGGTGAACAGGAGAGATGAACGCTGCAGGTATAGGTGAACAGGAGAGATGAACGCTGCAGGTACAGGTGAACAGGAGAGATGAACGCTGCAGGTACAGGTGAACAGGAGAGATGAACGCTGCAGGTACAGGTGAACAGGAGAGATGGACGCTGCAGGTATAGGTGAACAGGAGAGATGAACGCTGCAGGTACAGGTGAACAGGAGAGGTGAACGCTGCAGGTACAGGTGAACAGGAGAGATGAACGCTGCAGGTATAGGTGAACAGGAGAGGTGAACGCTGCAGGTATAGGTGAACAGGAGAGAGGTGAACGCTGCAGGTACAGGTGAACAGGAGAGATGAACGCTGCAGGTACAGGTGAACAGGAGAGATGAACGCTGCAGGTACAGGTGAACAGGAGAGATGAACGCTGCAGGTACAGGTGAACAGGAGAGATGAACACTGCAGGTGAACAGGAGAGATGAACGCTGCAGGTATAGGTGAACAGGAGAGATGAACGCTGCAGGTATAGGTGAACAGGAGAGATGAACGCTGCAGGTTCAGGTGAACAGGAGAGATGGATGCTGCAGGTACAGGTGAACAGGAGAGATGAACGCTGCAGGTATAGGTGAACAGGAGAGATGGACGCTGCAGGTATAGGTGAACAGGAGAGATGAACGCTGCAGGTATAGGTGAACAGGAGAGATGAACGCTGCAGGTATAGGTGAACAGGAGAGAAGAACGCTGCAGGTATAGGTGAACAGGAGAGGTGAACGCTGCAGGTACAGGTGAACAGGAGAGGTGAACGCTGCAGGTACAGGTGAACAGGAGAGATGAACGCTGCAGGTACAGGTGAACAGGAGAGATGAACGCTGCAGGTATAGGTGAACAGGAGAGATGAACGCTGCAGGTTCAGGTGAACAGGAGAGATGAACGCTGCAGGTATAGGTGAACAGGAGAGGTGAACGCTGCAGGTATAGGTGAACAGGAGAGAGGTGAACGCTGCAGGTACAGGTGAACAGGAGAGATGAACGCTGCAGGTACAGGTGAACAGGAGAGATGAACGCTGCAGGTACAGGTGAACAGGAGAGATGAACGCTGCAGGTACAGGTGAACAGGAGAGATGAACACTGCAGGTGAACAGGAGAGATGAACGCTGCAGGTATAGGTGAACAGGAGAGATGAACACTGCAGGTGAACAGGAGAGATGAACGCTGCAGGTGAACAGGAGAGGTGAACGCTGCAGGTATAGGTGAACAGGAGAGGTGAACGCTGCAGGTACAGGTGAACAGGAGAGATGAACGCTGCAGGTACAGGTGAACAGGAGAGATGAACGCTGCAGGTATAGGTGAACAGGAGAGATGAACACTGCAGGTGATCAGGAGAGATGAACGCTGCAGGTATAGGTGAACATGGAGAGATGAACGCTGCAGGTACAGGTGAACAGGAGAGATGAACGCTGCAGGTTCAGGTGAACAGGAGAGATGAACGCTGCAGGTATAGGTGAACAGGAGAGATGAACGCTGCAGGTATAGGTGAACAGGAGAGGTGAACGCTGCAGGTATAGGTGAACAGGGGAGATGAACGCTGCAGGTACAGGTGAACAGGAGAGATGAACGCTGCAGGTATAGGTGAACAGGAGAGATGAACGCTGCAGGTACAGGTGAACAGGAGAGATGAACGCTGCAGGTATAGGTGAACAGGAGAGATGAACGCTGCAGGTATAGGTGAACAGGAGAGATGAACGCTGCAGGTATAGGTGAACAGGAGAGGTGAACGCTGCAGGTACAGGTGAACAGGAGAGATGAACACTGCAGGTACAGGTGAACAGGAGAGATGAACGCTGCAGGTACAGGTGAACAGGAGAGATGGACGCTGCAGGTATAGGTGAACAGGAGAGATGGACGCTGCAGGTATAGGTGAACAGGAGAGATGAACGCTGCAGGTACAGGTGAACAGGAGAGATGAACGCTGCAGGTACAGGTGAACAGGAGAGATGAACGCTGCAGGTATAGGTGAACAGGAGAGATGAACGCTGCAGGTACAGGTGAACAGGAGAGATGAACGCTGCAGGTGAACAGGAGAGATGAACGCTGCAGGTATAGGTGAACAGGAGAGGTGAACGATGCAGGTATAGGTGAACAGGAGAGATGAACGCTGCAGGTATAGGTGAACAGGAGAGATGAACGCTGCAGGTACAGGTGAACAGGAGAGATGAACGCTGCAGGTATAGGTGAACAGGAGAGATGAACGCTGCAGGTATAGGTGAACAGGAGAGATGAACGCTGCAGGTACAGGTGAACAGGAGAGATGAACGCTGCAGGTACAGGTGAACAGGAGAGATGAACGCTGCAGGTATAGGTGAACAGGAGAGATGAACGCTGCAGGTACAGGTGAACAGGAGAGATGAACGCTGCAGGTACAGGTGAACAGGAGAGATGAACGCTGCAGGTACAGGTGAACAGGAGAGATGAACGCTGCAGGTACAGGTGAACAGGAGAGATGAACGCTGCAGGTATAGGTGAACAGGAGAGATGAACGCTGCAGGTATAGGTGAACAGGAGAGATGAACGCTGCAGGTACAGGTGAACAGGAGAGGTGAACGCTGCAGGTATAGGTGAACATGGAGAGATGAACGCTGCAGGTACAGGTGAACAGGAGAGGTGAACGCTGCAGGTATAGGTGAACAGGAGAGGTGAACACTGCAGGTATAGGTGAACAGGAGAGATGAACGCTGCAGGTACAGGTGAACAGGAGAGATGAACGCTGCAGGTATAGGTGAACAGGAGAGATGAACGCTGCAGGTACAGGTGAACAGGAGAGATGAACGCTGCAGGTACAGGTGAACAGGAGAGGTGAACGCTGCAGGTATAGGTGAACAGGAGAGGTGAACGCTGCAGGTACAGGTGAACATGGAGAGATGAACGCTGCAGGTATAGGTGAACAGGAGAGATGAACGCTGCAGGTATAGGTGAACAGGAGAGATGAACGCTGCAGGTATATGTGAACAGGAGAGATGAACGCTGCAGGTATAGGTGAACAGGAGAGATTAACGCTGCAGGTATAGGTGAACAGAGGAGATGAACGCTGCAGGTACAGGTGAACATGGAGAGATGAACGCTGCAGGTATAGGTGAACAGGAGAGATGAACGCTGCAGGTATAGGTGAACAGGAGAGATGAACGCTGCAGGTATAGGTGAACAGGAGAGATGAACGCTGCAGGTATAGGTGAACAGGAGAGATGAACGCTGCAGGTATAGGTGAACAGGAGATATGAACGCTGCAGGTATAGGTGAACAGGAGAGATGAACGCTGCAGGTATAGGTGAACAGGAGAGATGAACGCTGCAGGTATAGGTGAACAGGAGAGGTGAACGCTGCAGGTATAGGTGAACAGGAGAGATGAACGCTGCAGGTACAGGTTAACAGGAGAGGTGAACGCTGCAGGTATAGGTGAACATGGAGAGATGAACGCTGCAGGTATAGGTGAACAGGAGAGGTGAACGCTGCAGGTACAGGTGAACAGGAGAGATGAACGCTGCAGGTATAGGTGAACAGGAGAGATGAACGCTGCAGGTACAGGTGAACAGGAGAGATGAACGCTGCAGGTACAGGTGAACAGGAGAGATGAACGCTGCAGGTATAGGTGAACAGGAGAGATGGACGCTGCAGGTATAGGTGAACAGGAGAGATGAACGCTGCAGGTATAGGTGAACAGGAGAGATGAACGCTGCAGGTATAGGTGAACAGGAGAGATGAACGCTGCAGGTATAGGTGAACAGGAGAGATGAACGCTGCAGGTATAGGTGAACAGGAGAGATGAACGCTGCAGGTACAGGTGAACAGGAGAGATGAACGCTGCAGGTATAGGTGAACAGGAGAGATGAACGCTGCAGGTATAGGTGAACAGGAGAGATGAACGCTGCAGGTACAGGTGAACAGGAGAGATGAACGCTGCAGGTATAGGTGAACAGGAGAGATGAACGCTGCAGGTATAGGTGAACAGGAGAGATGAACGCTGCAGGTACAGGTGAACAGGAGAGATGAACGCTGCAGGTACAGGTGAACAGGAGAGATGAACGCTGCAGGTATAGGTGAACAGGAGAGATGAACGCTGCAGGTACAGGTGAACAGGAGAGATGAACGCTGCAGGTACAGGTGAACAGGAGAGATGAACGCTGCAGGTACAGGTGAACAGGAGAGATGAACGCTGCAGGTACAGGTGAACAGGAGAGATGAACGCTGCAGGTATAGGTGAACAGGAGAGATGAACGCTGCAGGTATAGGTGAACAGGAGAGATGAACGCTGCAGGTACAGGTGAACAGGAGAGGTGAACGCTGCAGGTATAGGTGAACATGGAGAGATGAACGCTGCAGGTACAGGTGAACAGGAGAGGTGAACGCTGCAGGTATAGGTGAGCAGGAGAGGTGAACGCTGCAGGTATAGGTGAACAGGAGAGATGAACGCTGCAGGTACAGGTGAACAGGAGAGATGAACGCTGCAGGTATAGGTGAACAGGAGAGATGAACGCTGCAGGTACAGGTGAACAGGAGAGATGAACGCTGCAGGTACAGGTGAACAGGAGAGGTGAACGCTGCAGGTATAGGTGAACAGGAGAGGTGAACGCTGCAGGTACAGGTGAACATGGAGAGATGAACGCTGCAGGTATAGGTGAACAGGAGAGATGAACGCTGCAGGTATAGGTGAACAGGAGAGATGAACGCTGCAGGTATATGTGAACAGGAGAGATGAACGCTGCAGGTATAGGTGAACAGGAGAGATTAACGCTGCAGGTATAGGTGAACAGAGGAGATGAACGCTGCAGGTACAGGTGAACATGGAGAGATGAACGCTGCAGGTATAGGTGAACAGGAGAGATGAACGCTGCAGGTATAGGTGAACAGGAGAGATGAACGCTGCAGGTATAGGTGAACAGGAGAGATGAACGCTGCAGGTATAGGTGAACAGGAGAGATGAACGCTGCAGGTATAGGTGAACAGGAGATATGAACGCTGCAGGTATAGGTGAACAGGAGAGATGAACGCTGCAGGTATAGGTGAACAGGAGAGATGAACGCTGCAGGTATAGGTGAACAGGAGAGGTGAACGCTGCAGGTATAGGTGAACAGGAGAGATGAACGCTGCAGGTACAGGTTAACAGGAGAGGTGAACGCTGCAGGTATAGGTGAACATGGAGAGATGAACGCTGCAGGTATAGGTGAACAGGAGAGGTGAACGCTGCAGGTACAGGTGAACAGGAGAGATGAACGCTGCAGGTATAGGTGAACAGGAGAGATGAACGCTGCAGGTACAGGTGAACAGGAGAGATGAACGCTGCAGGTACAGGTGAACAGGAGAGATGAACGCTGCAGGTATAGGTGAACAGGAGAGATGGACGCTGCAGGTATAGGTGAACAGGAGAGATGAACGCTGCAGGTATAGGTGAACAGGAGAGATGAACGCTGCAGGTATAGGTGAACAGGAGAGATGAACGCTGCAGGTATAGGTGAACAGGAGAGATGAACGCTGCAGGTATAGGTGAACAGGAGAGATGAACGCTGCAGGTACAGGTGAACAGGAGAGATGAACGCTGCAGGTATAGGTGAACAGGAGAGATGGACGCTGCAGGTATAGGTGAACAGGAGAGATGAACGCTGCAGGTACAGGTGAACAGGAGAGGTGAACGCTGCAGGTACAGGTGAACAGGAGAGATGAACGCTGCAGGTATAGGTGAACAGGAGAGATGAACGCTGCAGGTACAGATGAACAGGAGAGATGAACGCTGCAGGTACAGGTGAACAGGAGAGATGAACGCTGCAGGTATAGGTGAACAGGAGAGATGAACGCTGCAGGTATAGGTGAACAGGAGAGGTGAACGCTGCAGGTATAGGTGAACAGGAGAGATGAACGCTGCAGGTATAGGTGAACAGGAGAGATGAACGCTGCAGGTACAGGTGAACAGGAGAGATGAACGCTGCAGGTATAGGTGAACAGGAGAGGTGAACGCTGCAGGTGAACAGGTGAACAGGAGAGGTGAACGCTGCAGGTACAGGTGAACAGGAGAGATGAACGCTGCAGGTACAGGTGAACAGGAGAGATGAACGCTGCAGGTATAGGTGAACAGGAGAGATGAACGCTGCAGGTACAGGTGAACAGGAGAGGTGAACGCTGCAGGTATAGGTGAACAGGAGAGATGAACGCTGCAGGTATAGGTGAACAGGAGAGGTGAACGCTGCAGGTATAGGTGAACAGGAGAGATGAACGCTGCAGGTGAACAGGAGAGATGAACGCTGCAGGTACAGGTGAACAGGAGAGATGAACGCTGCAGGTATAGGTGAACATGAGAGATGAACGCTGCAGGTATAGGTGAACAGGAGAGATGAACGCTGCAGGTACAGGTGAACAGGAGAGATGAACACTGCAGGTACAGGTGAACAGGAGAGATGAACGCTGCAGGTATAGGTGAACAGGAGAGGTGAACGCTGCAGGTACAGGTGAACAGGAGAGATGAACGCTGCAGGTACAGGTGAACAGGAGAGATGAACGCTGCAGGTACAGGTGAACAGGAGAGATGAACGCTGCAGGTACAGGTGAACAGGAGAGGTGAACGCTGCAGGTATAGGTGAACAGGAGAGGTGAACGCTGCAGGTACAGGTGAACATGGAGAGATGAACGCTGCAGGTATAGGTGAACAGGAGAGATGAATGCTGCAGGTATAGGTGAACAGGAGAGATGAACGCTGCAGGTATATGTGAACAGGAGAGATGAACGCTGCAGGTATAGGTGAACAGGAGAGATTAACGCTGCAGGTATAGGTGAACAGAGGAGATGAACGCTGCAGGTACAGGTGAACATGGAGAGATGAACGCTGCAGGTATAGGTGAACAGGAGAGATGAACGCTGCAGGTATAGGTGAACAGGAGAGATGAACGCTGCAGGTATAGGTGAACAGGAGAGATGAACGCTGCAGGTATAGGTGAACAGGAGAGATGAACGCTGCAGGTATAGGTGAACAGGAGAGATGAACGCTGCAGGTACAGGTGAACAGGAGAGGTGAACGCTGCAGGTACAGGTGAACAGGAGAGATGAACGCTGCAGGTATAGGTGAACAGGAGAGATGAACGCTGCAGGTACAGATGAACAGGAGAGATGAACGCTGCAGGTACAGGTGAACAGGAGAGATGAACGCTGCAGGTATAGGTGAACAGGAGAGGTGAACGCTGCAGGTATAGGTGAACAGGAGAGATGAACGCTGCAGGTATAGGTGAACAGGAGAGATGAACGCTGCAGGTACAGGTGAACAGGAGAGATGAACGCTGCAGGTATAGGTGAACAGGAGAGGTGAACGCTGCAGGTGAACAGGTGAACAGGAGAGGTGAACGCTGCAGGTACAGGTGAACAGGAGAGATGAACGCTGCAGGTACAGGTGAACAGGAGAGATGAACGCTGCAGGTATAGGTGAACAGGAGAGATGAACGCTGCAGGTACAGGTGAACAGGAGAGGTGAACGCTGCAGGTATAGGTGAACAGGAGAGATGAACGCTGCAGGTATAGGTGAACAGGAGAGGTGAACGCTGCAGGTATAGGTGAACAGGAGAGATGAACGCTGCAGGTGAACAGGAGAGATGAACGCTGCAGGTACAGGTGAACAGGAGAGATGAACGCTGCAGGTATAGGTGAACATGAGAGATGAACGCTGCAGGTATAGGTGAACAGGAGAGATGAACGCTGCAGGTACAGGTGAACAGGAGAGATGAACGCTGCAGGTACAGGTGAACAGGAGAGATGAACGCTGCAGGTATAGGTGAACAGGAGAGGTGAACGCTACAGGTACAGGTGAACAGGAGAGATGAACGCTGCAGGTATAGGTGAACAGGAGAGATGAACGCTGCAGGTATAGGTGAACAGGAGAGATGAACGCTGCAGGTATAGGTGAACAGGAGAGATGAACGCTGCAGGTATAGGTGAACAGGAGAGATGAACGCTGCAGGTTCAGGTGAACAGGAGAGATGAACGCTGCAGGTACAGGTGAACAGGAGAGATGAACGCTGCAGGTACAGGTGAACAGGAGAGATGAACGCTGCAGGTACAGGTGAACAGGAGAGATGAACGCTGCAGGTATAGGTGAACAGGAGAGATGAACGCTGCAGGTACAGGTGAACAGGAGAGGTGAACGCTGCAGGTACAGGTGAACAGGAGAGATGAACGCTGCAGGTACAGGTGAACAGGAGAGATGAACGCTGCAGGTATAGGTGAACAGGAGAGATGAACGCTGCAGGTATAGGTGAACAGGAGAGATGAATGCTGCAGGTATAGGTGAACAGGAGAGGTGAACGCTGCAGGTATAGGTGAACAGGAGAGATGAACGCTGCAGGTATAGGTGAACAGGAGAGATGAACGCTGCAGGTACAGGTGAACAGGAGAGATGAACGCTGCAGGTACAGGTGAACAGGAGAGATGAACGCTGCAGGTACAGGTGAACAGGAGAGATGGACGCTGCAGGTATAGGTGAACAGGAGAGATGAACGCTGCAGGTACAGGTGAACAGGAGAGGTGAACGCTGCAGGTACAGGTGAACAGGAGAGATGAACGCTGCAGGTACAGGTGAACAGGAGAGATGAACGCTGCAGGTATAGGTGAACAGGAGAGATGAACGCTGCAGGTTCAGGTGAACAGGAGAGATGGACGCTGCAGGTACAGGTGAACAGGAGAGATGAACGCTGCAGGTATAGGTGAACAGGAGAGATGGACGCTGCAGGTATAGGTGAACAGGAGAGATGAACGCTGCAGGTATAGGTGAACAGGAGAGATGAACGCTGCAGGTATAGGTGAACAGGAGAGAAGAACGCTGCAGGTATAGGTGAACAGGAGAGGTGAACGCTGCAGGTACAGGTGAACAGGAGAGGTGAACGCTGCAGGTACAGGTGAACAGGAGAGATGAACGCTGCAGGTACAGGTGAACAGGAGAGATGAACGCTGCAGGTATAGGTGAACAGGAGAGATGAACGCTGCAGGTTCAGGTGAACAGGAGAGATGAACGCTGCAGGTATAAGTGAACAGGAGAGGTGAACGCTGCAGGTATAGGTGAACAGGAGAGAGGTGAACGCTGCAGGTACAGGTGAACAGGAGAGATGAACGCTGCAGGTACAGGTGAACAGGAGAGATGAACGCTGCAGGTATATGTGAACAGGAGAGATGAACGCTGCAGGTATAGGTGAACAGGAGAGATTAACGCTGCAGGTATAGGTGAACAGAGGAGATGAACGCTGCAGGTACAGGTGAACATGGAGAGATGAACGCTGCAGGTATAGGTGAACAGGAGAGATGAACGCTGCAGGTATAGGTGAACAGGAGAGATGAACGCTGCAGGTATAGGTGAACAGGAGAGATGAACGCTGCAGGTATAGGTGAACAGGAGAGATGAACGCTGCAGGTATAGGTGAACAGGAGAGATGAACGCTGCAGGTACAGGTGAACAGGAGAGATGAACGCTGCAGGTACAGGTGAACAGGAGAGATGAACGCTGCAGGTATAGGTGAACAGGAGAGATGAACGCTGCAGGTACAGATGAACAGGAGAGATGAACGCTGCAGGTACAGGTGAACAGGAGAGATGAACGCTGCAGGTATAGGTGAACAGGAGAGGTGAACGCTGCAGGTATAGGTGAACAGGAGAGATGAACGCTGCAGGTATAGGTGAACAGGAGAGATGAACGCTGCAGGTACAGGTGAACAGGAGAGATGAACGCTGCAGGTATAGGTGAACAGGAGAGGTGAACGCTGCAGGTGAACAGGTGAACAGGAGAGGTGAACGCTGCAGGTACAGGTGAACAGGAGAGATGAACGCTGCAGGTACAGGTGAACAGGAGAGATGAACGCTGCAGGTATAGGTGAACAGGAGAGATGAACGCTGCAGGTACAGGTGAACAGGAGAGGTGAACGCTGCAGGTATAGGTGAACAGGAGAGATGAACGCTGCAGGTATAGGTGAACAGGAGAGGTGAACGCTGCAGGTATAGGTGAACAGGAGAGATGAACGCTGCAGGTGAACAGGAGAGATGAACGCTGCAGGTACAGGTGAACAGGAGAGATGAACGCTGCAGGTATAGGTGAACATGAGAGATGAACGCTGCAGGTATAGGTGAACAGGAGAGATGAACGCTGCAGGTACAGGTGAACAGGAGAGATGAACGCTGCAGGTACAGGTGAACAGGAGAGATGAACGCTGCAGGTATAGGTGAACAGGAGAGGTGAACGCTACAGGTACAGGTGAACAGGAGAGATGAACGCTGCAGGTATAGGTGAACAGGAGAGATGAACGCTGCAGGTATAGGTGAACAGGAGAGATGAACGCTGCAGGTATAGGTGAACAGGAGAGATGAACGCTGCAGGTATAGGTGAACAGGAGAGATGAACGCTGCAGGTTCAGGTGAACAGGAGAGATGAACGCTGCAGGTACAGGTGAACAGGAGAGATGAACGCTGCAGGTACAGGTGAACAGGAGAGATGAACGCTGCAGGTACAGGTGAACAGGAGAGATGAACGCTGCAGGTATAGGTGAACAGGAGAGATGAACGCTGCAGGTACAGGTGAACAGGAGAGGTGAACGCTGCAGGTACAGGTGAACAGGAGAGATGAACGCTGCAGGTACAGGTGAACAGGAGAGATGAACGCTGCAGGTATAGGTGAACAGGAGAGATGAACGCTGCAGGTATAGGTGAACAGGAGAGATGAATGCTGCAGGTATAGGTGAACAGGAGAGGTGAACGCTGCAGGTATAGGTGAACAGGAGAGATGAACGCTGCAGGTATAGGTGAACAGGAGAGATGAACGCTGCAGGTACAGGTGAACAGGAGAGATGAACGCTGCAGGTACAGGTGAACAGGAGAGATGAACGCTGCAGGTACAGGTGAACAGGAGAGATGGACGCTGCAGGTATAGGTGAACAGGAGAGATGAACGCTGCAGGTACAGGTGAACAGGAGAGGTGAACGCTGCAGGTACAGGTGAACAGGAGAGATGAACGCTGCAGGTACAGGTGAACAGGAGAGATGAACGCTGCAGGTATAGGTGAACAGGAGAGATGAACGCTGCAGGTTCAGGTGAACAGGAGAGATGGACGCTGCAGGTACAGGTGAACAGGAGAGATGAACGCTGCAGGTATAGGTGAACAGGAGAGATGGACGCTGCAGGTATAGGTGAACAGGAGAGATGAACGCTGCAGGTATAGGTGAACAGGAGAGATGAACGCTGCAGGTATAGGTGAACAGGAGAGAAGAACGCTGCAGGTATAGGTGAACAGGAGAGGTGAACGCTGCAGGTACAGGTGAACAGGAGAGGTGAACGCTGCAGGTACAGGTGAACAGGAGAGATGAACGCTGCAGGTACAGGTGAACAGGAGAGATGAACGCTGCAGGTATAGGTGAACAGGAGAGATGAACGCTGCAGGTTCAGGTGAACAGGAGAGATGAACGCTGCAGGTATAGGTGAACAGGAGAGGTGAACGCTGCAGGTATAGGTGAACAGGAGAGAGGTGAACGCTGCAGGTACAGGTGAACAGGAGAGATGAACGCTGCAGGTACAGGTGAACAGGAGAGATGAACACTGCAGGTGAACAGGAGAGATGAACGCTGCAGGTATAGGTGAACAGGAGAGATGAACGCTGCAGGTATAGGTGAACAGGAGAGATGAACGCTGCAGGTTCAGGTGAACAGGAGAGATGGATGCTGCAGGTACAGGTGAACAGGAGAGATGAACGCTGCAGGTATAGGTGAACAGGAGAGATGGACGCTGCAGGTATAGGTGAACAGGAGAGATGAACGCTGCAGGTATAGGTGAACAGGAGAGATGAACGCTGCAGGTATAGGTGAACAGGAGAGAAGAACGCTGCAGGTATAGGTGAACAGGAGAGATGGACGCTGCAGGTATAGGTGAACAGGAGAGATGAACGCTGCAGGTACAGGTGAACAGGAGAGGTGAACGCTGCAGGTACAGGTGAACAGGAGAGATGAACGCTGCAGGTACAGGTGAACAGGAGAGATGAACGCTGCAGGTATAGGTGAACAGGAGAGATGAACGCTGCAGGTTCAGGTGAACAGGAGAGATGGACGCTGCAGGTACAGGTGAACAGGAGAGATGAACGCTGCAGGTATAGGTGAACAGGAGAGATGGACGCTGCAGGTATAGGTGAACAGGAGAGATGAACGCTGCAGGTATAGGTGAACAGGAGAGATGAACGCTGCAGGTATAGGTGAACAGGAGAGAAGAACGCTGCAGGTATAGGTGAACAGGAGAGGTGAACGCTGCAGGTACAGGTGAACAGGAGAGGTGAACGCTGCAGGTACAGGTGAACAGGAGAGATGAACGCTGCAGGTACAGGTGAACAGGAGAGATGAACGCTGCAGGTATAGGTGAACAGGAGAGATGAACGCTGCAGGTTCAGGTGAACAGGAGAGATGAACGCTGCAGGTATAGGTGAACAGGAGAGGTGAACGCTGCAGGTATAGGTGAACAGGAGAGAGGTGAACGCTGCAGGTACAGGTGAACAGGAGAGATGAACGCTGCAGGTACAGGTGAACAGGAGAGATGAACGCTGCAGGTACAGGTGAACAGGAGAGATGAACGCTGCAGGTACAGGTGAACAGGAGAGATGAACACTGCAGGTGAACAGGAGAGATGAACGCTGCAGGTATAGGTGAACAGGAGAGATGAACGCTGCAGGTATAGGTGAACAGGAGAGATGAACGCTGCAGGTTCAGGTGAACAGGAGAGATGGATGCTGCAGGTACAGGTGAACAGGAGAGATGAACGCTGCAGGTATAGGTGAACAGGAGAGATGGACGCTGCAGGTATAGGTGAACAGGAGAGATGAACGCTGCAGGTATAGGTGAACAGGAGAGATGAACGCTGCAGGTATAGGTGAACAGGAGAGAAGAACGCTGCAGGTATAGGTGAACAGGAGAGGTGAACGCTGCAGGTACAGGTGAACAGGAGAGGTGAACGCTGCAGGTACAGGTGAACAGGAGAGATGAACGCTGCAGGTACAGGTGAACAGGAGAGATGAACGCTGCAGGTATAGGTGAACAGGAGAGATGAACGCTGCAGGTTCAGGTGAACAGGAGAGATGAACGCTGCAGGTATAGGTGAACAGGAGAGGTGAACGCTGCAGGTACAGGTGAACAGGAGAGATGAACACTGCAGGTGAACAGGAGAGATGAACGCTGCAGGTATATGTGAACAGGAGAGATGAACACTGCAGAACAGGAGAGATGAACGCTGCAGGTGAACAGGAGAGGTGAACGCTGCAGGTATAGGTGAACAGGAGAGGTGAACGCTGCAGGTACAGGTGAACAGGAGAGATGAACGCTGCAGGTACAGGTGAACAGGAGAGATGAACGCTGCAGGTATAGGTGAACAGGAGAGATGAACACTGCAGGTGATCAGGAGAGATGAACGCTGCAGGTATAGGTGAACATGGAGAGATGAACGCTGCAGGTACAGGTGAACAGGAGAGATGAACGCTGCAGGTTCAGGTGAACAGGAGAGATGAACGCTGCAGGTATAGGTGAACAGGAGAGATGAACGCTGCAGGTATAGGTGAACAGGAGAGGTGAACGCTGCAGGTATAGGTGAACAGGGGAGATGAACGCTGCAGGTACAGGTGAACAGGAGAGATGAACGCTGCAGGTATAGGTGAACAGGAGAGATGAACGCTGCAGGTACAGGTGAACAGGAGAGATGAACGCTGCAGGTATAGGTGAACAGGAGAGATGAACGCTGCAGGTATAGGTGAACAGGAGAGATGAACGCTGCAGGTATAGGTGAACAGGAGAGGTGAACGCTGCAGGTACAGGTGAACAGGAGAGATGAACACTGCAGGTACAGGTGAACAGGAGAGATGAACGCTGCAGGTACAGGTGAACAGGAGAGATGGACGCTGCAGGTATAGGTGAACAGGAGAGATGGACGCTGCAGGTATAGGTGAACAGGAGAGATGAACGCTGCAGGTACAGGTGAACAGGAGAGATGAACGCTGCAGGTACAGGTGAACAGGAGAGATGAACGCTGCAGGTATAGGTGAACAGGAGAGATGAACGCTGCAGGTACAGGTGAACAGGAGAGATGAACGCTGCAGGTGAACAGGAGAGATGAACGCTGCAGGTATAGGTGAACAGGAGAGGTGAACGATGCAGGTATAGGTGAACAGGAGAGATGAACGCTGCAGGTATAGGTGAACAGGAGAGATGAACGCTGCAGGTACAGGTGAACAGGAGAGATGAACGCTGCAGGTATAGGTGAACAGGAGAGATGAACGCTGCAGGTATAGGTGAACAGGAGAGATGAACGCTGCAGGTACAGGTGAACAGGAGAGATGAACGCTGCAGGTACAGGTGAACAGGAGAGATGAACGCTGCAGGTATAGGTGAACAGGAGAGATGAACGCTGCAGGTACAGGTGAACAGGAGAGATGAACGCTGCAGGTACAGGTGAACAGGAGAGATGAACGCTGCAGGTACAGGTGAACAGGAGAGATGAACGCTGCAGGTACAGGTGAACAGGAGAGATGAACGCTGCAGGTATAGGTGAACAGGAGAGATGAACGCTGCAGGTATAGGTGAACAGGAGAGATGAACGCTGCAGGTACAGGTGAACAGGAGAGGTGAACGCTGCAGGTATAGGTGAACATGGAGAGATGAACGCTGCAGGTACAGGTGAACAGGAGAGGTGAACGCTGCAGGTATAGGTGAACAGGAGAGGTGAACGCTGCAGGTATAGGTGAACAGGAGAGATGAACGCTGCAGGTACAGGTGAACAGGAGAGATGAACGCTACAGGTATAGGTGAACAGGAGAGATGAACGCTGCAGGTACAGGTGAACAGGAGAGATGAACGCTGCAGGTACAGGTGAACAGGAGAGGTGAACGCTGCAGGTATAGGTGAACAGGAGAGGTGAACGCTGCAGGTACAGGTGAACATGGAGAGATGAACGCTGCAGGTATAGGTGAACAGGAGAGATGAACGCTGCAGGTATAGGTGAACAGGAGAGATGAACGCTGCAGGTATATGTGAACAGGAGAGATGAACGCTGCAGGTATAGGTGAACAGGAGAGATTAACGCTGCAGGTATAGGTGAACAGAGGAGATGAACGCTGCAGGTACAGGTGAACATGGAGAGATGAACGCTGCAGGTATAGGTGAACAGGAGAGATGAACGCTGCAGGTATAGGTGAACAGGAGAGATGAACGCTGCAGGTATAGGTGAACAGGAGAGATGAACGCTGCAGGTATAGGTGAACAGGAGAGATGAACGCTGCAGGTATAGGTGAACAGGAGATATGAACGCTGCAGGTATAGGTGAACAGGAGAGATGAACGCTGCAGGTATAGGTGAACAGGAGAGATGAACGCTGCAGGTATAGGTGAACAGGAGAGGTGAACGCTGCAGGTATAGGTGAACAGGAGAGATGAACGCTGCAGGTACAGGTTAACAGGAGAGGTGAACGCTGCAGGTATAGGTGAACATGGAGAGATGAACGCTGCAGGTATAGGTGAACAGGAGAGGTGAACGCTGCAGGTACAGGTGAACAGGAGAGATGAACGCTGCAGGTATAGGTGAACAGGAGAGATGAACGCTGCAGGTACAGGTGAACAGGAGAGATGAACGCTGCAGGTACAGGTGAACAGGAGAGATGAACGCTGCAGGTATAGGTGAACAGGAGAGATGGACGCTGCAGGTATAGGTGAACAGGAGAGATGAACGCTGCAGGTATAGGTGAACAGGAGAGATGAACGCTGCAGGTATAGGTGAACAGGAGAGATGAACGCTGCAGGTATAGGTGAACAGGAGAGATGAACGCTGCAGGTATAGGTGAACAGGAGAGATGAACGCTGCAGGTATAGGTGAACAGGAGAGGTGAACGCTGCAGGTACAGGTGAACAGGAGAGATGAACGCTGCAGGTATAGGTGAACAGGAGAGATGAACGCTGCAGGTATAGGTGAACAGGAGAGATGAACGCTGCAGGTATAGGTGAACAGGAGAGATGAACGCTGCAGGTATAGGTGAACAGGAGAGATGAACGCTGCAGGTTCAGGTGAACAGGAGAGATGAACGCTGCAGGTACAGGTGAACAGGAGAGATGAACGCTGCAGGTACAGGTGAACAGGAGAGATGAACGCTGCAGGTACAGGTGAACAGGAGAGATGAACGCTGCAGGTATAGGTGAACAGGAGAGATGAACGCTGCAGGTACAGGTGAACAGGAGAGGTGAACGCTGCAGGTACAGGTGAACAGGAGAGATGAACGCTGCAGGTACAGGTGAACAGGAGAGATGAACGCTGCAGGTATAGGTGAACAGGAGAGATGAACGCTGCAGGTATAGGTGAACAGGAGAGATGAATGCTGCAGGTATAGGTGAACAGGAGAGGTGAACGCTGCAGGTATAGGTGAACAGGAGAGATGAACGCTGCAGGTATAGGTGAACAGGAGAGATGAACGCTGCAGGTACAGGTGAACAGGAGAGATGAACGCTGCAGGTACAGGTGAACAGGAGAGATGAACGCTGCAGGTACAGGTGAACAGGAGAGATGAACGCTGCAGGTATAGGTGAACAGGAGAGATGAACGCTGCAGGTACAGGTGAACAGGAGAGGTGAACGCTGCAGGTACAGGTGAACAGGAGAGATGAACGCTGCAGGTACAGGTGAACAGGAGAGATGAACGCTGCAGGTATAGGTGAACAGGAGAGATGAACGCTGCAGGTATAGGTGAACAGGAGAGATGAACGCTGCAGGTATAGGTGAACAGGAGAGGTGAACGCTGCAGGTATAGGTGAACAGGAGAGATGAACGCTGCAGGTATAGGTGAACAGGAGAGATGAACGCTGCAGGTACAGGTGAACAGGAGAGATGAACGCTGCAGGTACAGGTGAACAGGAGAGATGAACGCTGCAGGTATAGGTGAACAGGAGAGATGAACGCTGCAGGTATAGGTGAACAGGAGAGATGAACGCTGCAGGTATAGGTGAACAGGAGAGATGAACGCTGCAGGTACAGGTGAACAGGAGAGATGAACGCTGCAGGTATAGGTGAACAGGAGAGATGAACGCTGCAGGTATAGGTGAACAGGAGAGATGAACGCTGCAGGTATAGGTGAACAGGAGAGATGAACGCTGCAGGTACAGGTGAACAGGAGAGATGAACGCTGCAGGTGAACAGGAGAGATGGACGCTGCAGGTATAGGTGAACAGGAGAGATGAACGCTGCAGGTACAGGTGAACAGGAGAGATGAACGCTGCAGGTATAGGTGAACAGGAGAGATGAACGCTGCAGGTACAGGTGAACAGGAGAGATGAACGCTGCAGGTATAGGTGAACAGGAGAGATGGACGCTGCAGGTATAGGTGAACAGGAGAGATGAACGCTGCAGGTATAGGTGAACAGGAGAGATGAACGCTGCAGGTACAGGTGAACAGGAGAGGTGAACGCTGCAGGTATAGGTGAACAGGAGAGATGGACGCTGCAGGTATAGGTGAACAGGAGAGGTGAACGCTACAGGTATAGGTGAACAGGAGAGATGAACGCTGCAGGTATAGGTGAACAGGAGAGATGAACGCTGCAGGTACAGGTGAACAGGAGAGATGAACGCTGCAGGTACAGGTGAACAGGAGAGATGAACGCTGCAGGTACAGGTGAACAGGAGAGGTGAACGCTGCAGGTATAGGTGAACAGGAGAGGTGAACGCTGCAGGTATAGGTGAACAGGAGAGATGAACGCTGCAGGTATAGGTGAACAGGAGGGATGAACGCTGCAGGTACAGGTGAACAGGAGAGATGAACGCTGCAGGTACAGGTGAACAGGAGAGATGAACGCTGCAGGTATAGGTGAACAGGAGAGATGGACGCTGCAGGTACAGGTGAACAGGAGAGATGAACGCTGCAGGTACAGGTGAACAGGAGAGATGAACGCTGCAGGTATAGGTGAACAGGAGAGGTGAACGCTGCAGGTGAACAGGAGAGATGAACGCTGCAGGTATAGGTGAACAGGAGAGATGAACGCTGCAGGTACAGGTGAACAGGAGAGATGAACGCTGCAGGTATAGGTGAACAGGAGAGATGAACGCTGCAGGTATAGGTGAACAGGAGAGATGAACGCTGCAGGTATAGGTGAACAGGAGAGATGAACGCTGCAGGTACAGGTGAACAGGAGAGATGAACGCTGCAGGTACAGGTGAACAGGAGAGATGAACGCTGCAGGTACAGGTGAACAGGAGAGATGAACGCTGCAGGTATAGGTGAACAGGAGAGATGGACGCTGCAGGTACAGGTGAACAGGAGAGATGAACGCTGCAGGTACAGGTGAACAGGAGAGATGGACGCTGCAGGTACAGGTGAACAGGAGAGATTAACGCTGCAGGTATAGGTGAACAGGAGAGATGAACGCTGCAGGTATAGGTGAACAGGAGGGATGAACGCTGCAGGTACAGGTGAACAGGAGAGATGAACGCTGCAGGTACAGGTGAACAGGAGAGATGAACGCTGCAGGTATAGGTGAACAGGAGAGATGGACGCTGCAGGTACAGGTGAACAGGAGAGATGAACGCTGCAGGTACAGGTGAACAGGAGAGATGAACGCTGCAGGTATAGGTGAACAGGAGAGGTGAACGCTGCAGGTGAACAGGAGAGATGAACGCTGCAGGTATAGGTGAACAGGAGAGATGAACGCTGCAGGTACAGGTGAACAGGAGAGATGAACGCTGCAGGTATAGGTGAACAGGAGAGATGAACGCTGCAGGTATAGGTGAACAGGAGAGATGAACGCTGCAGGTATAGGTGAACAGGAGAGATGAACGCTGCAGGTACAGGTGAACAGGAGAGATGAACGCTGCAGGTACAGGTGAACAGGAGAGATGAACGCTGCAGGTACAGGTGAACAGGAGAGATGAACGCTGCAGGTATAGGTGAACAGGAGAGATGGACGCTGCAGGTACAGGTGAACAGGAGAGATGAACGCTGCAGGTACAGGTGAACAGGAGAGATGGACGCTGCAGGTACAGGTGAACAGGAGAGATTAACGCTGCAGGTATAGGTGAACAGGAGAGATGAACGCTGCAGGTACAGGTGAACATGGAGAGATGAACGCTGCAGGTACAGGTGAACAGGAGAGATGAACGCTGCAGGTATAGGTGAACAGGAGAGATGAACGCTGCAGGTTCAGGTGAACAGGAGAGATGGACGCTGCAGGTACAGGTGAACAGGAGAGATGAACGCTGCAGGTATAGGTGAACAGGAGAGATGGACGCTGCAGGTATAGGTGAACAGGAGAGATGAACGCTGCAGGTATAGGTGAACAGGAGAGGTGAACGCTGCAGGTATAGGTGAACAGGAGAGAGGTGAACGCTGCAGGTACAGGTGAACAGGAGAGATGAACGCTGCAGGTACAGGTGAACAGGAGAGATGAACGCTGCAGGTACAGGTGAACAGGAGAGATGAACGCTGCAGGTACAGGTGAACAGGAGAGATGAACACTGCAGGTGAACAGGAGAGATGAACGCTGCAGGTATAGGTGAACAGGAGAGATGAACGCTGCAGGTATAGGTGAACAGGAGAGATGAACGCTGCAGGTTCAGGTGAACAGGAGAGATGGATGCTGCAGGTACAGGTGAACAGGAGAGATGAACGCTGCAGGTATAGGTGAACAGGAGAGATGGACGCTGCAGGTATAGGTGAACAGGAGAGATGAACGCTGCAGGTATAGGTGAACAGGAGAGATGAACGCTGCAGGTATAGGTGAACAGGAGAGGTGAACGCTGCAGGTACAGGTGAACAGGAGAGATGAACGCTGCAGGTACAGGTGAACAGGAGAGATGAACGCTGCAGGTATAGGTGAACAGGAGAGATGAACACTGCAGGTGAACAGGAGAGATGAACGCTGCAGGTGAACAGGAGAGGTGAACGCTGCAGGTATAGGTGAACAGGAGAGGTGAACGCTGCAGGTACAGGTGAACAGGAGAGATGAACGCTGCAGGTACAGGTGAACAGGAGAGATGAACGCTGCAGGTATAGGTGAACAGGAGAGATGAACACTGCAGGTGATCAGGAGAGATGAACGCTGCAGGTATAGGTGAACATGGAGAGATGAACGCTGCAGGTACAGGTGAACAGGAGAGATGAACGCTGCAGGTTCAGGTGAACAGGAGAGATGAACGCTGCAGGTATAGGTGAACAGGAGAGATGAACGCTGCAGGTATAGGTGAACAGGAGAGGTGAACGCTGCAGGTATAGGTGAACAGGGGAGATGAACGCTGCAGGTACAGGTGAACAGGAGAGATGAACGCTGCAGGTATAGGTGAACAGGAGAGATGAACGCTGCAGGTACAGGTGAACAGGAGAGATGAACGCTGCAGGTATAGGTGAACAGGAGAGATGAACGCTGCAGGTATAGGTGAACAGGAGAGATGAACGCTGCAGGTATAGGTGAACAGGAGAGGTGAACGCTGCAGGTACAGGTGAACAGGAGAGATGAACACTGCAGGTACAGGTGAACAGGAGAGATGAACGCTGCAGGTACAGGTGAACAGGAGAGATGGACGCTGCAGGTATAGGTGAACAGGAAAGATGGACGCTGCAGGTATAGGTGAACAGGAGAGATGAACGCTGCAGGTACAGGTGAACAGGAGAGATGAACGCTGCAGGTACAGGTGAACAGGAGAGATGAACGCTGCAGGTATAGGTGAACAGGAGAGATGAACGCTGCAGGTACAGGTGAACAGGAGAGATGAACGCTGCAGGTGAACAGGAGAGATGAACGCTGCAGGTATAGGTGAACAGGAGAGGTGAACGATGCAGGTATAGGTGAACAGGAGAGATGAACGCTGCAGGTATAGGTGAACAGGAGAGATGAACGCTGCAGGTACAGGTGAACAGGAGAGATGAACGCTGCAGGTATAGGTGAACAGGAGAGATGAACGCTGCAGGTATAGGTGAACAGGAGAGATGAACGCTGCAGGTACAGGTGAACAGGAGAGATGAACGCTGCAGGTACAGGTGAACAGGAGAGATGAACGCTGCAGGTATAGGTGAACAGGAGAGATGAACGCTGCAGGTACAGGTGAACAGGAGAGATGAACGCTGCAGGTACAGGTGAACAGGAGAGATGAACGCTGCAGGTACAGGTGAACAGGAGAGATGAACGCTGCAGGTACAGGTGAACAGGAGAGATGAACGCTGCAGGTATAGGTGAACAGGAGAGATGAACGCTGCAGGTATAGGTGAACAGGAGAGATGAACGCTGCAGGTACAGGTGAACAGGAGAGGTGAACGCTGCAGGTATAGGTGAACATGGAGAGATGAACGCTGCAGGTACAGGTGAACAGGAGAGGTGAACGCTGCAGGTATAGGTGAACAGGAGAGGTGAACGCTGCAGGTATAGGTGAACAGGAGAGATGAACGCTGCAGGTACAGGTGAACAGGAGAGATGAACGCTGCAGGTATAGGTGAACAGGAGAGATGAACGCTGCAGGTACAGGTGAACAGGAGAGATGAACGCTGCAGGTATAGGTGAACAGGAGAGATGAACGCTGCAGGTATAGGTGAACAGGAGAGGTGAACGCTGCAGGTACAGGTGAACAGGAGAGATGAACACTGCAGGTACAGGTGAACAGGAGAGATGAACTCTGCAGGTATAGGTGAACAGGAGAGATGGACGCTGCAGGTATAGGTGAACAGGAGAGATGAACGCTGCAGGTATAGGTGAACAGGAGAGATGAACGCTGCAGGTTCAGGTGAACAGGAGAGATGAACGCTGCAGGTACAGGTGAACAGGAGAGATGAACGCTGCAGGTACAGGTGAACAGGAGAGATGAACGCTGCAGGTACAGGTGAACAGGAGAGATGAACGCTGCAGGTATAGGTGAACAGGAGAGATGAACGCTGCAGGTACAGGTGAACAGGAGAGGTGAAGCTGCAGGTACAGGTGAACAGGAGAGATGAACGCTGCAGGTACAGGTGAACAGGAGAGATGAACGCTGCAGGTATAGGTGAACAGGAGAGATGAACGCTGCAGGTATAGGTGAACAGGAGAGATGAACGCTGCAGGTATAGGTGAACAGGAGAGGTGAACGCTGCAGGTATAGGTGAACAGGAGAGATGAACGCTGCAGGTATAGGTGAACAGGAGAGATGAACGCTGCAGGTACAGGTGAACAGGAGAGATGAACGCTGCAGGTACAGGTGAACAGGAGAGATGAACGCTGCAGGTATAGGTGAACAGGAGAGATGAACGCTGCAGGTATAGGTGAACAGGAGAGATGAACGCTGCAGGTATAGGTGAACAGGAGAGATGAACGCTGCAGGTACAGGTGAACAGGAGAGATGAACGCTGCAGGTATAGGTGAACAGGAGAGATGAACGCTGCAGGTATAGGTGAACAGGAGAGATGAACGCTGCAGGTATAGGTGAACAGGAGAGATGAACGCTGCAGGTACAGGTGAACAGGAGAGATGAACGCTGCAGGTGAACAGGAGAGATGGACGCTGCAGGTATAGGTGAACAGGAGAGATGAACGCTGCAGGTACAGGTGAACAGGAGAGATGAACGCTGCAGGTATAGGTGAACAGGAGAGATGAACGCTGCAGGTACAGGTGAACAGGAGAGATGAACGCTGCAGGTATAGGTGAACAGGAGAGATGGACGCTGCAGGTATAGGTGAACAGGAGAGATGAACGCTGCAGGTATAGGTGAACAGGAGAGATGAACGCTGCAGGTACAGGTGAACAGGAGAGGTGAACGCTGCAGGTATAGGTGAACAGGAGAGATGGACGCTGCAGGTATAGGTGAACAGGAGAGGTGAACGCTACAGGTATAGGTGAACAGGAGAGATGAACGCTGCAGGTATAGGTGAACAGGAGAGATGAACGCTGCAGGTACAGGTGAACAGGAGAGATGAACGCTGCAGGTACAGGTGAACAGGAGAGATGAACGCTGCAGGTACAGGTGAACAGGAGAGGTGAACGCTGCAGGTATAGGTGAACAGGAGAGGTGAACGCTGCAGGTATAGGTGAACAGGAGAGATGAACGCTGCAGGTATAGGTGAACAGGAGGGATGAACGCTGCAGGTACAGGTGAACAGGAGAGATGAACGCTGCAGGTACAGGTGAACTGGAGAGATGAACGCTGCAGGTACAGGTGAACAGGAGAGATGAACGCTGCAGGTACAGGTGAACAGGAGAGATGAACGCTGCAGGTACAGGTGAACAGGAGAGATGAACGCTGCAGGTACAGGTGAACAGGAGAGATGGACGCTGCAGGTATAGGTGAACAGGAGAGATGAACGCTGCAGGTACAGGTGAACAGGAGAGGTGAACGCTGCAGGTACATGTGAACAGGAGAGATGAACGCTGCAGGTATAGGTGAACAGGAGAGGTGAACGCTGCAGGTGAACAGGAGAGATGAACGCTGCAGGTATAGGTGAACAGGAGAGATGAACGCTGCAGGTACAGGTGAACAGGAGAGATGAACGCTGCAGGTATAGGTGAACAGGAGAGATGAACGCTGCAGGTATAGGTGAACAGGAGAGATGAACGCTGCAGGTATAGGTGAACAGGAGAGATGAACGCTGCAGGTACAGGTGAACAGGAGAGATGAACGCTGCAGGTACAGGTGAACAGGAGAGATGAACGCTGCAGGTACAGGTGAACAGGAGAGATGAACGCTGCAGGTATAGGTGAACAGGAGAGATGGACGCTGCAGGTACAGGTGAACAGGAGAGATGAACTCTGCAGGTACAGGTGAACAGGAGAGATGGACGCTGCAGGTACAGGTGAACAGGAGAGATTAACGCTGCAGGTATAGGTGAACAGGAGAGATGAACGCTGCAGGTACAGGTGAACATGGAGAGATGAACGCTGCAGGTACAGGTGAACAGGAGAGATGAACGCTGCAGGTATAGGTGAACAGGAGAGATGAACGCTGCAGGTTCAGGTGAACAGGAGAGATGGACGCTGCAGGTACAGGTGAACAGGAGAGATGAACGCTGCAGGTATAGGTGAACAGGAGAGATGGACGCTGCAGGTATAGGTGAACAGGAGAGATGAACGCTGCAGGTATAGGTGAACAGGAGAGATGAACGCTGCAGGTATAGGTGAACAGGAGAGAAGAACGCTGCAGGTATAGGTGAACAGGAGAGGTGAACGCTGCAGGTACAGGTGAACAGGAGAGGTGAACGCTGCAGGTACAGGTGAACAGGAGAGATGAACGCTGCAGGTACAGGTGAACAGGAGAGATGAACGCTGCAGGTATAGGTGAACAGGAGAGATGAACGCTGCAGGTTCAGGTGAACAGGAGAGATGAACGCTGCAGGTATAGGTGAACAGGAGAGGTGAACGCTGCAGGTATAGGTGAACAGGAGAGAGGTGAACGCTGCAGGTACAGGTGAACAGGAGAGATGAACGATGCAGGTACAGGTGAACAGGAGAGATGAACGCTGCAGGTACAGGTGAACAGGAGAGATGAACGCTGCAGGTACAGGTGAACAGGAGAGATGAACACTGCAGGTGAACAGGAGAGATGAACGCTGCAGGTATAGGTGAACAGGAGAGATGAACGCTGCAGGTTCAGGTGAACAGGAGAGATGGACGCTGCAGGTACAGGTGAACAGGAGAGATGAACGCTGCAGGTATAGGTGAACAGGAGAGATGGACGCTGCAGGTATAGGTGAACAGGAGAGATGAACGCTGCAGGTATAGGTGAACAGGAGAGATGAACGCTGCAGGTATAGGTGAACAGGAGAGAAGAACGCTGCAGGTATAGGTGAACAGGAGAGGTGAACGCTGCAGGTACAGGTGAACAGGAGAGGTGAACGCTGCAGGTACAGGTGAACAGGAGAGATGAACGCTGCAGGTACAGGTGAACAGGAGAGATGAACGCTGCAGGTATAGGTGAACAGGAGAGATGAACGCTGCAGGTTCAGGTGAACAGGAGAGATGAACGCTGCAGGTATAGGTGAACAGGAGAGGTGAACGCTGCAGGTATAGGTGAACAGGAGAGAGGTGAACGCTGCAGGTACAGGTGAACAGGAGAGATGAACGCTGCAGGTACAGGTGAACAGGAGAGATGAACGCTGCAGGTACAGGTGAACAGGAGAGATGAACGCTGCAGGTACAGGTGAACAGGAGAGATGAACACTGCAGGTGAACAGGAGAGATGAACGCTGCAGGTATAGGTGAACAGGAGAGATGAACACTGCAGGTGAACAGGAGAGATGAACGCTGCAGGTGAACAGGAGAGGTGAACGCTGCAGGTATAGGTGAACAGGAGAGGTGAACGCTGCAGGTACAGGTGAACAGGAGAGATGAACGCTGCAGGTACAGGTGAACAGGAGAGATGAACGCTGCAGGTACAGGTGAACAGGAGAGATGAACGCTGCAGGTACAGGTGAACAGGAGAGATGAACACTGCAGGTGAACAGGAGAGATGAACGCTGCAGGTATAGGTGAACAGGAGAGATGAACACTGCAGGTGAACAGGAGAGATGAACGCTGCAGGTGAACAGGAGAGGTGAACGCTGCAGGTATAGGTGAACAGGAGAGGTGAACGCTGCAGGTACAGGTGAACAGGAGAGATGAACGCTGCAGGTACAGGTGAACAGGAGAGATGAACGCTGCAGGTATAGGTGAACAGGAGAGATGAACACTGCAGGTGAACAGGAGAGATGAACGCTGCAGGTTCAGGTGAACAGGAGAGATGAACGCTGCAGGTATAGGTGAACAGGAGAGATGAACGCTGCAGGTATAGGTGAACAGGAGAGGTGAACGCTGCAGGTATAGGTGAACAGGGGAGATGAACGCTGCAGGTACAGGTGAACAGGAGAGATGAACGCTGCAGGTATAGGTGAACAGGAGAGATGAACGCTGCAGGTACAGGTGAACAGGAGAGATGAACGCTGCAGGTATAGGTGAACAGGAGAGATGAACGCTGCAGGTATAGGTGAACAGGAGAGATGAACGCTGCAGGTATAGGTGAACAGGAGAGGTGAACGCTGCAGGTACAGGTGAACAGGAGAGATGAACACTGCAGGTACAGGTGAACAGGAGAGATGAACGCTGCAGGTACAGGTGAACAGGAGAGATGGACGCTGCAGGTATAGGTGAACAGGAGAGATGGACGCTGCAGGTATAGGTGAACAGGAGAGATGAACGCTGCAGGTACAGGTGAACAGGAGAGATGAACGCTGCAGGTACAGGTGAACAGGAGAGATGAACGCTGCAGGTATAGGTGAACAGGAGAGATGAACGCTGCAGGTACAGGTGAACAGGAGAGATGAACGCTGCAGGTGAACAGGAGAGATGAACGCTGCAGGTATAGGTGAACAGGAGAGGTGAACGCTGCACGTATAGAGGTGAACAGGAGAGATGAACACTGCAGGGGAACAGAGAGATGAACGCTGCAGGTACAGGTGAACAGGAGAGATGACGCTGCAGGTACAGTGAACAGGAGAGATGAACCGCTGCAGGTACATAGGTGAACAGGAGAGATGAACATGCAGGTGAACAGGAGAGATGAACGCTGCAGGTACAGGTGAACAGGAGAGATGAAGCTGAAGGTCAGGTGAACAGGAGAGAATGAACATGCGGTTACAGGTGAACAGGAGAGATGAACGCTGCAGGTACAGGTGAACAGAAGTGGAGTACAGTGAACAGGAGAGATGAACGCTGCAGGTAAGGTGAACAGGAGAGATGAACGCTGCAGGTATAGGTGAACAGGAGAGATGAACGCTGCAGGTACAGGTGAACAGGAGAGATGAACGCTGCAGGTAGAGGTGAACAGGAGAGATGAACGCTGCAGGTATAGGTGAACAGGAGAGATGAACACTGCAGGTGAACAGGAGAATGAACGCTGCAGGTATAGGTGAACAGGAGAGGTGAACGCTGCAGGTATAGGTGAACAGGAGAGGTGAACGCTGCAGGTACAGGTGAACAGGAGAGATGAACGCTGCAGGTACAGGTGAACAGGAGAGATGAACGCTGCAGGTACAGGTGAACAGGAGAGATGAACAGCTGCAGGTATAGGTGAACAGGAGAGATGAACGCTGCAGGTATAGGTGAACAGGAGAGGTGAACGCTGCAGGTACAGGTGAACAGGAGAGATGAAGCTGCAGGTACAGGTGAACAGGAGAGATGAACTCTGCAGGTATAGGTGAACAGGAGAGATGGACGCTGCAGGTATAGGTGAACAGGAGAGATGAACGCTGCAGGTATAGGTGAACAGGAGAGATGAACGCTGCAGGTTCAGGTGAACAGGAGAGATGAACGCTGCAGGTACAGGTGAACAGGAGAGATGAACGCTGCAGGTACAGGTGAACAGGAGAGATGAACGCTGCAGGTACAGGTGAACGGAGAGATGAACGCTGCAGGTATAGGTGAACAGGAGAGATGAACGCTGCAGGTACAGGTGAACAGGAGAGATGAACGCTGCAGGTACAGGTGAACAGGAGAGATGAACGCTGCAGGTACAGGTGAACAGGAGAGATGAACGCTGCAGGTATAGGTGAACAGGAGAGATGAACGCTGCAGGTATAGGTGAACAGGAGAGATGAACGCTGCAGGTATAGGTGAACAGGAGAGGATGAACGCTGCAGGTATAGGTGAACAGGAGAGATGAACGCTGCAGGTATAGGTGAACAGGAGAGATGAACGCTGCAGGTACAGGTGAACAGGAGAGATGAACGCTGCAGGTACAGGTGAACAGGAGAGATGAACGCTGCAGGTATAGGTGAACAGGAGAGATGAACGCTGCAGGTATAGGTGAACAGGAGAGATGAACGCTGCAGGTATAGGTGAACAGGAGAGATGAACGCTGCAGGTACAGGTGAACAGGAGAGATGAACGCTGCAGGTATAGGTGAACAGGAGAGATGAACGCTGCAGGTATAGGTGAACAGGAGAGATGAACGCTGCAGGTATAGGTGAACAGGAGAGATGAACGCTGCAGGTACAGGTGAACAGGAGAGATGAACGCTGCAGGTGAACAGGAGAGATGAACGCTGCAGGTATAGGTGAACAGGAGAGATGAACGCTGCAGGTACAGGTGAACAGGAGAGATGAACGCTGCAGGTATAGGTGAACAGGAGAGATGAACGCTGCAGGTACAGGTGAACAGGAGAGATGAACGCTGCAGGTATAGGTGAACAGGAGAGATGAACGCTGCAGGTATAGGTGAACAGGAGAGATGAACGCTGCAGGTATAGGTGAACAGGAGAGATGAACGCTGCAGGTACAGGTGAACAGGAGAGGTGAACGCTGCAGGTATAGGTGAACAGGAGAGATGGACGCTGCAGGTATAGGTGAACAGGAGAGTGAACGCTGCAGGTATAGGTGAACAGGAGAGATGAACGCTGCAGGTATAGGTGAACAGGAGAGATGAACGCTGCAGGTACAGGTGAACAGGAGAGATGAACGCTGCAGGTACAGGTGAACAGGAGAGATGAACGCTGCAGGTACAGGTGAACAGGAGAGGTGAACGCTGCAGGTATAGGTGAACAGGAGAGGTGAACGCTGCAGGTATAGGTGAACAGGAGAGATGAACGCTGCAGGTACAGGTGAACAGGAAGATGAACGCTGCAGGTACAGGTGAACAGGAGAGATGAACGCTGCAGGTACAGGTGAACAGGAGAGATGAACGCTGCAGGTACAGGTGAACAGGAGAGATGAACGCTGCAGGTACAGGTGAACAGGAGAGATGACGCTGCAGGTACAGGTGAACAGGAGATGAACGCTGCAGGTACAGGTGAACAGGAGAGATGAACGCTGCAGGTACAGGTGAACAGGAGAGATGACGCTGCAGGTATAGGTGAACAGGAGAGATGAACGCTGCAGGTACAGGTGAACAGGAGAGATGAACGCTGCAGGTACAGGTGAACAGGAGAGATGAACGCTGCAGGTATAGGTGAACAGGAGAGGTGAACGCTGCAGGTATAGTGAACAGGAGAGATGAACGCTGCAGGTATAGGTGAACAGGAGAGATGAACGCTGCAGGTACAGGTGAACAGGAGAGATGAACGCTGCAGGTACAGGTGAACAGGAGAGATGAACGCTGCAGGTATAGGTGAACAGGAGAGATGAACGCTGCAGGTATAGGTGAACAGGAGAGATGAACGCTGCAGGTACAGGTGAACAGGAGAGATGAACGCTGCAGGTACAGGTGAACAGGAGAGATGAACGCTGCAGGTATAGGTGAACAGGAGAGATGAACGCTGCAGGTATAGGTGAACAGGAGAGATGAACGCTGCAGGTACAGGTGAACAGGAGAGATGAACGCTGCAGGTACAGGTGAACAGGAGAGATGGACGCTGCAGGTACAGGTGAACAGGAGAGATGAACGCTGCAGGTATAGGTGAACAGGAGAGATGAACGCTGCAGGTATAGGTGAACAGGAGAGATGAACGCTGCAGGTACAGGTGAACAGGAGAGATGAACGCTGCAGGTATAGGTGAACAGGAGAGATGAACGCTGCAGGTATAGGTGAACAGGAGAGATGAACGCTGCAGGTATAGGTGAACAGGAGAGATGAACGCTGCAGGTACAGGTGAACAGGAGAGATGAACGCTGCAGGTACAGGTGAACAGGAGAGATGGACGCTGCAGGTATAGGTGAACAGGAGAGATGAACGCTGCAGGTACAGGTGAACAGGAGAGATGAACGCTGCAGGTATAGGTGAACAGGAGAGATGAACGCTGCAGGTACAGGTGAACAGGAGAGATGAACGCTGCAGGTATAGGTGAACAGGAGAGATGAACGCTGCAGGTATAGGTGAACAGGAGAGATGAACGCTGCAGGTATAGGTGAACAGGAGAGATGAACGCTGCAGGTACAGGTGAACAGGAGAGGTGAACGCTGCAGGTATAGGTGAACAGGAGAGATGGACGCTGCAGGTATAGGTGAACAGGAGAGGTGAACGCTACAGGTATAGGTGAACAGGAGAGATGAACGCTGCAGGTATAGGTGAACAGGAGAGATGAACGCTGCAGGTACAGGTGAACAGGAGAGATGAACGCTGCAGGTACAGGTGAACAGGAGAGATGAACGCTGCAGGTAAGTGAACAGGAGAGGTGAACGCTGCAGGTATAGGTGAACAGGAGAGGTGAACGCTGCAGGTATAGGTGAACAGGAGAGATGAACGCTGCAGGTATAGGTGAACAGGAGGGATGAACGCTGCAGGTACAGGTGAACAGGAGAGATGAACGCTGCAGGTACAGGTGAACAGGAGAGATGAACGCTGCAGGTACAGGTGAACAGGAGAGATGAACGCTGCAGGTACAGGTGAACAGGAGAGATGAACGCTGCAGGTACAGGTGAACAGGAGAGATGAACGCTGCAGGTACAGGTGAACAGGAGAGATGGACGCTGCAGGTATAGGTGAACAGGAGAGATGAACGCTGCAGGTACAGGTGAACAGGAGAGGTGAACGCTGCAGGTACAGGTGAACAGGAGAGATGAACGCTGCAGGTATAGGTGAACAGGAGAGGTGAACGCTGCAGGTGAACAGGAGAGATGAACGCTGCAGGTATAGGTGAACAGGAGAGATGAACGCTGCAGGTACAGGTGAACAGGAGAGATGAACGCTGCAGGTATAGGTGAACAGGAGAGATGAACGCTGCAGGTATAGGTGAACAGGAGAGATGAACGCTGCAGGTATAGGTGAACAGGAGAGATGAACGCTGCAGGTACAGGTGAACAGGAGAGATGAACGCTGCAGGTACAGGTGAACAGGAGAGATGAAGCTGCAGGTACAGGTGAACAGGAGAGATGAACGCTGCAGGTATAGGTGAACAGGAGAGATGGACGCTGCAGGTACAGGTGAACAGGAGAGATGAACGCTGCAGGTACAGGTGAACAGGAGAGATGGACGCTGCAGGTACAGGTGAACAGGAGAGATTAACGCTGCAGGTATAGGTGAACAGGAGAGATGAAGGCTGCAGGTACAGGTGAACATGGAGAGATGAACGCTGCAGGTACAGGTGAACAGGAGAGATGAACGCTGCAGGTATAGGTGAACAGGAGAGATGAACGCTGCAGGTTCAGGTGAACAGGAGAGATGGACGCTGCAGGTACAGGTGAACAGGAGAGATGAACGCTGCAGGTATAGGTGAACAGGAGAGATGGACGCTGCAGGTATAGGTGAACAGGAGAGATGAACGCTGCAGGTATAGGTGAACAGGAGAGATGAACGCTGCAGGTATAGGTGAACAGGAGAGAAGAACGCTGCAGGTATAGGTGAACAGGAGAGGTGAACGCTGCAGGTACAGGTGAACAGGAGAGGTGAACGCTGCAGGTACAGGTGAACAGGAGAGATGAACGCTGCAGGTACAGGTGAACAGAGAGATGAACGCTGCAGGTATAGGTGAACAGGAGAGATGAACGCTGCAGGTTCAGGTGAACAGGAGAGATGAACGCTGCAGGTATAGGTGAACAGGAGAGGTGAACGCTGCAGGTATAGGTGAACAGGAGAGAGGTGAACGCTGCAGGTACAGGTGAACAGGAGAGATGAACGCTGCAGGTACAGGTGAACAGGAGAGATGAACGCTGCAGGTACAGGTGAACAGGAGAGATGAACGCTGCAGGTACAGGTGAACAGGAGAGATGAACACTGCAGGTGAACAGGAGAGATGAACGCTGCAGGTATAGGTGAACAGGAGAGATGAACGCTGCAGGTATAGGTGAACAGGAGAGATGAACGCTGCAGGTTCAGGTGAACAGGAGAGATGGACGCTGCAGGTACAGGTGAACAGGAGAGATGAACGCTGCAGGTATAGGTGAACAGGAGAGATGGACGCTGCAGGTATAGGTGAACAGGAGAGATGAACGCTGCAGGTATAGGTGAACAGGAGAGATGAACGCTGCAGGTATAGGTGAACAGGAGAGAAGAACGCTGCAGGTATAGGTGAACAGGAGAGGTGAACGCTGCAGGTACAGGTGAACAGGAGAGGTGAACGCTGCAGGTACAGGTGAACAGGAGAGATGAACGCTGCAGGTACAGGTGAACAGGAGAGATGAACGCTGCAGGTATAGGTGAACAGGAGAGATGAACGCTGCAGGTTCAGGTGAACAGGAGAGATGAACGCTGCAGGTATAGGTGAACAGGAGAGGTGAACGCTGCAGGTATAGGTGAACAGGAGAGAGGTGAACGCTGCAGGTACAGGTGAACAGGAGAGATGAACGCTGCAGGTACAGGTGAACAGGAGAGATGAACGCTGCAGGTACAGGTGAACAGGAGAGATGAACGCTGCAGGTACAGGTGAACAGGAGAGATGAACACTGCAGGTGAACAGGAGAGATGAACGCTGCAGGTATAGGTGAACAGAAGAGATGAACACTGCAGGTGAACAGGAGAGATGAACGCTGCAGGTGAACAGGAGAGGTGAACGCTGCAGGTATAGGTGAACAGGAGAGGTGAACGCTGCAGGTACAGGTGAACAGGAGAGATGAACGCTGCAGGTACAGGTGAACAGGAGAGATGAACGCTGCAGGTATAGGTGAACAGGAGAGATGAACACTGCAGGTGAACAGGAGAGATGAACGCTGCAGGTATAGGTGAACATGGAGAGATGAACGCTGCAGGTACAGGTGAACAGGAGAGATGAACGCTGCAGGTTCAGGTGAACAGGAGAGATGAACGCTGCAGGTATAGGTGAACAGGAGAGATGAACGCTGCAGGTATAGGTGAACAGGAGAGGTGAACGCTGCAGGTATAGGTGAACAGGGGAGATGAACGCTGCAGGTACAGGTGAACAGGAGAGATGAACGCTGCAGGTATAGGTGAACAGGAGAGATGAACGCTGCAGGTACAGGTGAACAG
>NW_028170130.1:0-7500 GCF_963971535.1 Notolepis coatsorum
CACTATAGACTATATAAAGCACTATAGACTATATAAAGCACTATATACTATATAAAGCACTATATACTATATAAAGCACTATAGACTATATAAAGCACTATAGACTATATAAAGCACTACATACTATATAAAAGCACTATATACTATATAAAGCACTATATACTATATAAAGCACTTATATAACTATATAAAGCACTATAGACTATATAAAGCACTATAGACTATAGAAAGCACTATAGACTATATAAAGCACTATATACTATATAAAGCACTATAGACTATAGAAAGCACTATAGACTATATAAAGCACTATATACTATATAAAGCACTATATACTATATAAAGCACTATATACTATATAAAGCACTATAGACTATATAAAGCACTATATACTATATAAAGCACTATAGACTATATAAAGCACTATAGACTATATAAAGCACTATAGACTATATAAAGCACTATATACTATATAAAGCACTATAGACTATAGAAAGCACTATAGACTATATAAAGCACTATAGACTATATAAAGCACTATATACTATATAAAGCACTATATACTATATAAAGCACTATAGACTATATAAAGCACTATATACTATATAAAGCACTATATACTATATAAAGCACTATAGACTATATAAAGCACTATAGACTATATAAGCACTATATACTATAGAAAGCACTATAGACTATAGAAAGCACTATAGACTATATAAAGCACTATATACTATATAAAGCACTATAGACTATATAAAGCACTATATACTATATAAAGCACTATATACTATAGAAAGCACTATATACTATAGAAAGCACTATATACTATATAAAGCACTATATACTATATAAAGCACTATAGACTATATAAAGCACTATATACTATATAAAGCACTATAGACTATAGAAAGCACTATAGACTATAGAAAGCACTATAGACTATATAAAGCACTATATACTATATAAAGCACTATATACTATATAAAGCACTATATACTATATAAAGCACTATATACTATATAAAGCACTATAGACTATAGAAAGCACTATATACTATATAAAGCACTATAGACTATAGAAAGCACTATATACTATATAAAGCACTATATACTATATAAAGCACTATATACTATATAAAGCACTATAGACTATATAAAGCACTATAGACTATATAAAGCACTATATACTATATAAAGCACTATATACTATATAAAGCACTATATACTATATAAAGCACTATAGACTATATAAAGCACTATAGACTATAGAAAGCACTATATACTATATAAAGCACTATAGACTATATAAAGCACTATAGACTATATAAAGCACTATAGACTATAGAAAGCACTATATACTATATAAAGCACTATAGACTATAGAAAGCACTATATACTATATAAAGCACTATATACTATATAAAGCACTATATACTATATAAAGCACTATATACTATAGAAAGCACTATAGACTATATAAAGCACTATATACTATAGAAAAGCACTATATACTATAGAAAGCACTATAGACTATATAAAGCACTATATACTATATAAAGCACTATAGACTATATAAAGCACTATATACTATAGAAAGCACTATAGACTATATAAAGCACTATATACTATAGAAAGCACTATATACTATAGAAAGCACTATAGACTATATAAAGCACTATATACTATATAAAGCACTATAGACTATATAAAGCACTATATACTATATAAAGCACTATATACTATATAAAGCACTATAGACTATATAAAGCACTATATACTATAGAAAGCACTATATACTATAGAAAGCACTATATACTATAGAAAGCACTATAGACTATATAAAGCACTATATACTATATAAAGCACTATAGACTATATAAAGCACTATATACTATATAAAGCACTATAGACTATAGAAAGCACTATAGACTATAGAAAGCACTATAGACTATATAAAGCACTATATACTATATAAAGCACTATATACTATATAAAGCACTATAGACTATATAAAGCACTATAGACTATATAAAGCACTATAGACTATATAAAGCACTATAGACTATATAAAGCACTATAGACTATATAAAGCACTATAGACTATATAAAGCACTATAGACTATATAAAGCAGTATAGACTATATAAAGCACTATATACTATATAAAGCACTATATACTATATAAAGCACTATAGACTATATAAAGCACTATATACTATATAAAGCACTATATACTATAGAAAGCACTATAGACTATATAAAGCACTATAGACTATAGAAAGCACTATAGACTATATAAAGCACTATAGACTATATAAAGCACTATATACTATATAAAGCACTATAGACTATATAAAGCACTATATACTATATAAAGCACTATATACTATATAAAGCACTATATACTATATAAATCACTATATACTATATAAAGCACTATATACTATATAAAGCACTATAGACTATATAAAGCACTATAGACTATAGAAAGCACTATATACTATATAAAGCACTATATACTATATAAAGCACTATAGACTATATAAAGCACTATATACTATATAAAGCACTATATACTATATAAAGCACTATAGACTATATAAAGCACTATAGACTATATAAAGCACTATAGACTATATAAAGCACTATAGACTATATAAAGCACTATAGACTATATAAAGCACTATATACTATATAAAGCACTATATACTATATAAAGCACTATATACACTATATAAAGCACTATATACTATATAAAGCACTATATACTATATAAAGCACTATATACTATATAAAGCACTATAGACTATATAAAGCACTATATACTATATAAAGCACTATAGACTATATAAAGCACTATATACTATATAAAGCACTATAGACTATATAAAGCACTATATACTATATAAAGCACTATATACTATATAAAGCACTATAGACTATATAAAGCACTATATACTATATAAAGCACTATAGACTATATAAAGCACTATAGACTATATAAAGCACTATAGGCACTATAGACTATATAAAGCACTATAGACTATATAAAGCACTATACTACTATATAAAGCACTATATACTATATAAAGCACTATATACTATATAAAGCACTATATACTATATAAAGCACTATAGACTATATAAAGCACTATAGACTATATAAAGCACTATAGACTATATAAAGCACTATAGACTATATAAAGCACTATATACTATATAAAGCACTATAAGACTATATAAAGCACTATAGACTATATAAAGCACTATAATACTATATAAAGCACTATATACTATATAAAGCACTATATACTATATAAAGCACTATATACTATATAAAGCACTATATACTATATAAAGCACTATAGACTATATAAAGCACTATATACTATATAAAGCACTATAGACTAAGACTATATAAAAGCACTATATACTATATAAAGCACTATATACTATATAAAGCACTATAGACTATATAAAGCACTATATACTATATAAAGCACTATAGACTATATAAAGCACTATAGACTATATAAAGCACTATATACTATATAAAGCACTATATACTATATAAAGCACTATATACTATATAAAGCACTATAGACTATATAAAGCACTATATACTATAGAAAGCACTATAGACTATATAAAGCACTATAGACTATATAAAGCACTATATACTATATAAAGCACTATAGACTATATAAAGCACTATAGACTATATAAAGCACTATATACTATATAAAGCACTATAGACTATATAAAGCACTATAGACTATATAAAGCACTATAGACTATATAAAGCACTATAGACTATATAAAGCACTATAACTATAGAAAGCACTATATACTATATAAAGCACTATATACTATATAAAGCACTATAGACTATATAAAGCACTATAGACTATATAAAGCACTATATACTATATAAAGCACTATAGACTATATAAAGCACTATAGACTATATAAAGCACTATATACTATATAAAGCACTATAGACTATATAAAGCACTATAGACTATATAAAGCACTATATACTATATAAAGCACTATAGACTATATAAAGCACTATAGACTATATAAAGCACTATAGACTATATAAAGCACTATAGACTATATAAAGCACTATATACTATATAAAGCACTATAGACTATATAAAGCACTATAGACTATATAAAGCACTATATACTATATAAAGCACTATAGACTATATAAAGCACTATATACTATATAAAGCACTATATACTATATAAAGCACTATAGACTATATAAAGCACTATATACTATATAAAGCACTATAGACTATATAAAGCACTATATACTATATAAAGCACTATAGACTATATAAAGCACTATAGACTATATAAAGCACTATATACTATATAAAGCACTATAGACTATATAAAGCACTATAGACTATATAAAGCACTATATACTATATAAAGCACTAATACTATATAAAGCACTATAGACTATATAAAGCACTATAGACTATATAAAGCACTATATACTATATAAAGCACTATATACTATATAAAGCACTATATACTATATAAAGCACTATAGACTATATAAAGCACTATATACTATATAAAGCACTATAGACTATATAAAGCACTATAGACTATATAAAGCACTATATACTATATAAAGCACTATATACTATATAAAGCACTATATACTATATAAAGCACTATATACTATATAAAGCACTATAGACTATATAAAGCACTATATACTATATAAAGCACTATAACTATATAAAGCACTATATACTATATAAAGCACTATAGACTATATAAAGCACTATATACTATAGAAAGCACTATAGACTATATAAAGCACTATAGACTATATAAAGCACTATATACTATATAAAGCACTATAGACTATATAAAGCACTATATACTATATAAAGCACTATAGACTATATAAAGCACTATAGACTATATAAAGCACTATAGACTATATAAAGCACTATAGACTATATAAAGCACTATAGACTATATAAAGCACTATATACTATATAAAGCACTATATACTATATAAAGCACTATATACTATATAAAGCACTATATACTATATAAAGCACTATAGACTATATAAAGCACTATAGACTATATAAAGCACTATAGACTATATAAAGCACTATATACTATATAAAGCACTATATACTATATAAAGCACTATATACTATATAAAGCACTATATACTATATAAAGCACTATATACTATATAAAGCACTATAGACTATATAAAGCACTATATACTATATAAAGCACTATATACTATATAAAGCACTATAGACTATATAAAGCACTATAGACTATATAAAGCACTATATACTATATAAAGCACTATATACTATATAAAGCACTATATACTATATAAAGCACTATATACTATATAAAGCACTATAGACTATATAAAGCACTATATACTATATAAAGCACTATAGACTATATAAAGCACTATAGACTATATAAAGCACTATATACTATATAAAGCACTATATACTATATAAAGCACTATAGACTATATAAAGCACTATATACTATATAAAGCACTATATACTATATAAAGCACTATATACTATATAAAGCACTATAGACTATATAAAGCACTATAGACTATATAAAGCACTATATACTATATAAAGCACTATATACTATATAAAGCACTATATACTATATAAAGCACTATATACTATATAAAGCACTATAGACTATATAAAGCACTATAGACTATATAAAGCACTATATACTATATAAAGCACTATAGACTATATAAAGCACTATAGACTATATAAAGCACTATAGACTATATAAAGCACTATATACTATATAAAGCACTATATACTATATAAAGCACTATAGACTATATAAAGCACTATATACTATATAAAGCACTATAGACTATATAAAGCACTATATACTATATAAAGCACTATATACTATATAAAGCACTATAGACTATATAAAGCACTATATACTATAGAAAGCACTATAGACTATATAAAGCACTATAGACTATATAAAGCACTATAGACTATATAAAGCACTATATACTATATAAAGCACTATATACTATATAAAGCACTATATACTATAGAAAGCACTATAGACTATATAAAGCACTATAGACTATATAAAGCACTATATACTATATAAAGCACTATATACTATATAAAGCACTATATACTATATAAAGCACTATAGACTATATAAAGCACTATAGACTATATAAAGCACTATATACTATATAAAGCACTATATACTATAGAAAGCACTATAGACTATATAAAGCACTATAGACTATATATAAAGCACTATATACTATATAAAGCACTATATACTATATAAAGCACTATATACTATAGAAAGCACTATATACTATATAAAGCACTATATACTATATAAAGCACTATATACTATAGAAAGCACTATAGACTATATAAAGCACTATAGACTATATAAAGCACTATAGACTATATAAAGCACTATATACTATATAAAGCACTATAGACTATATAAAGCACTATAGACTATATAAAGCACTATAGACTATATAAAGCACTATATACTATATAAAGCACTATAGACTATATAAAGCACTATAGACTATATAAAGCACTATATACTATATAAAGCACTATAGACTATATAAAGCACTATAGACTATATAAAGCACTATAGACTATATAAAGCACTATAGACTATATAAAGCACTATAGACTATATAAAGCACTATATACTATATAAAGCACTATAGACTATATAAAGCACTATATACTATATAAAGCACTATATACTATATAAAGCACTATAGACTATATAAAGCACTATATACTATAGAAAGCACTATAGACTATATAAAGCACTATAGACTATATAAAGCACTATAGACTATATAAAGCACTATATACTATATAAAGCACTATATACTATATAAAGCACTATATACTATAGAAAGCACTATAGACTATATAAAGCACTATAGACTATATAAAGCACTATATACTATATAAAGCACTATATACTATATAAAGCACTATATACTATATAAAGCACTATAGACTATATAAAGCACTATAGACTATATAAAGCACTATATACTATATAAAGCACTATATACTATAGAAAGCACTATAGACTATATAAAGCACTATAGACTATATATAAAGCACTATATACTATATAAAGCACTATATACTATATAAAGCACTATATACTATAGAAAGCACTATATACTATATAAAGCACTATATACTATATAAAGCACTATATACTATAGAAAGCACTATAGACTATATAAAGCACTATAGACTATATAAAGCACTATAGACTATATAAAGCACTATATACTATATAAAGCACTATAGACTATATAAAGCACTATAGACTATATAAAGCACTATAGACTATATAAAGCACTATATACTATATAAAGCACTATAGACTATATAAAGCACTATAGACTATATAAAGCACTATAT
>NW_028170130.1:17500-37500 GCF_963971535.1 Notolepis coatsorum
TTGTTTTGTTTTGTTCTTTTGTTTATTGTTTTGTTGTTTATATTCTGTCTATATCTGTGATCAGGCTCCCTCCAAAAGCTTTAAATAGCTTCTTGGGAGACCTGGCACATGCACACAATTGCGACATTGTTATATCACATGAGGATACTTACATGTAATGTATCGTGTGTGTGTGTGTGTGTGTGTGTGTGTGTGTGAATAAATTCATTCATTCATTCATTCATTCATAGTACTATGTAGTAGGTAGTAGTATAGGCATAGTATTTTTTGTTTAGTTTATTTTAGTTTATTTGACAATTATTAAATGTATTTTAAATGCAGACTTATTTCCATTGTGGTCCTTTGTCTCAGCAGCACATAGTATTTACATTAACATGTATTATATTACACATATTATCATCGGCCTACATTGCTAAAAATAAAAAAGTTAAATACAACATTATTAATAAAATATATACAAAATGTACAGACACTAAAACTACACTACAATAAAACAGGAAGCTTCCTGAGTTACTTTGTGACCTTTTCTAGGAGCCATTTCCTAACATTCACCTTGAAACTATACACTACAGCAGAGGTCAGCAACCTTTTTGACATGGAGTGCCTGTTTGAAATATAGTTGTAACTAGTGTGCCTCAACAATATTCCATGCATCGTAATATTTTTTTCCCATAATCAGGTCTTTTTAATGATAATTTTACATTATTACATCATTATTGTTATTGTTATTATTAACAATATTATTATGATGGTTGTATCAACCCTAAATCTGAGTGGGGGGGGGGGGGGGGGGAATGCAATGCAGACAAACAGCTGCATACAGTGCGACCATTTCACTCACATTTGCCCATTCATTCACCATTGGTGTGTGTACTGTACGTGTGCTGTCATAACTCCACCTACATGCCTAATGGAGAACACCAGGATGTGAATGGAGGGTGAATGTGAGGTATATCGTGTAAATAAGTTTTGATTGATCGCAAGACTACACTGTAAAAAAAATATAATAAGTTACCAGAACTTAAAAATATTGAGTTCAGTTACTGTGCATTAAGGTTTTCAGTTTTCAATCCATAATAAGTTAACAGAAAAATAAGTACACAACCACATTATTTCAACCTAATAAAACTATGTTTATTGTCATTGTTTTAAGAACACAAGTTGACTTGGTAATACTCACATTTTGAGTAAAAAAATGGCTTAACATGTGCAATGTTCAATGAAATAGAAAAATAAATAATATAATTGGTTGATTAATCCCACTGGTCACAATGGTGACCGTAATAATGTTTTTGTTATAAGGCTCTGCAAATGTTACTGAATGATGTAGCAATGTATTTCCAGCTAAATTGAAATAATAAACAAATAAAGGGTCTCAATTAAATATGTGGTAGTAAAAAGAACCTGTGGGAGGATTTCAACAAGATAAATGCGACAACAGTGCAAAATATTTCACTATAATATTTCAAAGCAAAAAAAAAAAAAAAAAAAAAAATGTATGCTGCCCCCTGTGCCTATGCAGGCACGCGTGCCTAGGGTTGCCTACCCCTGCACTACAGGTTCAAACTATAGTAGCATAGTAGGTAGGAGTATAGGCATACTAGCATAGTACATAGTAGATAGTAGTATAGACATAGTAGGTAGTAGTATAGACATAGTAGCATAGTATATAGTAGATAGTAGTATTGGCATATTAGCATAGTACATACTGTAGTAGTAAAGGCATACTAGCATAGTACATAGTAGGTAGTAGTATAGGCATAGTACATAGTAGGTAGTAGTATAGGCATACAGTAGTAGCATAGTAGGTAGTAGATAGTAGTATAGACATAGTACATAGTAGGTAGTAGTATAGGCATACTGTAGTAGCATAGTAGGTAGTAGATAGTAGTATAGTACATAGTAGCAGGCACATGCACACATAGAGCCCAAGGGGTGCTCGAGCACCTGCCCTTTTGAGCCTCATAAAAAAGTGCCCTTAAAAAAGAATTTAACTGTACATTGGATTATCGACTAAACCTTACTTGGTCCCAAGAAGAGGGTCTCGTGTATTATTGGGTTTAATAGGACATTTATTGTACATTGGAAGGGGTTGCGTTAGGACATTTACAGTGTAGTGAAAGGGTTAACCCTTTGTCATGTGGCAGTGAAAGGGTTATCATGATGTAGTGTGGCAGTGAAAGGGTTAACCCTTTGTTGTGTGGCAGTGAAAGGGTTAACTTGCTGTAGCGTGGCAGTGAAAGTGTTAGCCTTCTGTAGTGTGGCAGTGAAAGGGTTAGCCTTCTGTAGTGTGGCAGTGAAAGGGTTTAGCCTTCTGTAGTGTGGCAGTGAAAGGGTTAGCCTTCTGTAGTGTGGCAGTGAAAGGGTTAGCCTTCTGTAGTTTGGCAGTGAAAGGGTTAACCTTCTGTAGTGTGGCAGTGAAAGGGTTAGCCTTCTGTAGTGTGGCAGTGAAAGGGTTTAGCCTTCTGTAGTGTGGCAGTGAAAGGGTTAGCCTTCTGTAGTGTGGCAGTGAAAGGGTTTAGCCTTCTGTAGTGTGGCAGTGAAAGGGTTAGCCTTCTGTAGTGTGGCAGTGAAAGGGTTTAGCCTTCTGTAGTGTGGCAGTGAAAGGGTTTAGCCTTCTGTAGTGTGGCAGTGAAAGGGTTAACCTTCTGTAGTGTGGCAGTGAAAGGGTTTAGCCTTCTGTAGTGTGGCAGTGAAAGGGTTAGCCTTCTGTAGTGTGGCAGTGAAAGGGTTAATCACAGTGTGTGCGTGATGGTGTTGAAAGTGATAACCTTCTGTAGTGTGGCAGTGAAAGGGTTAACCACAGTGTGTGCGTGATGGTGTTGAAAGTGATAACAGTTTATTTCCACGTATCAAAACCCAAAGTCCTAGCGGGTGACAGAGAGTGATGGCTCACCGCATGGTGCCGCCTCGCTGCGACCATGTAATATTCAGCATCACGTCACCAGACAAATACTGTGATTTACTAAAGCCCTACATAATTCATGGACCATCACTCTTGGCTCGGTGCTCCTCTCTGTCGACTCCGGGACGAGGAAGATGGATGTGGGAGCCGGGCCCTTGGAGATCCAGATGGTCCATCCACCAACAATAAGGTTTGGGCTTCCTTTGGAAAAGCATCCTCTTTCCTGCGTGTGTGTGTGTGTGTTTGTGTGCGTGTGCGTGTGTGTGTGCGTGTGCGTGTGTGTGTGCGTGTGCGTGTGCGTGTGTGTGTGCGTGTGCGTGTGCGTGTGCGTGTGCGTGTGTGTGTGTGCGTGTGTGTGTGCGTGTGTGCGTGTGTGTGTGTGTGTGTGTGTGTGTGTGTGTGTGTGTGTGTGTGTGTGTGTGTGTGTGTGTGTGTGTGTGTGTGTGTGTGTGTGTCACCATGCATCATCGTCATCATTAACCCTTGGTTTACGGCACTAAATAAAGATCCACAATAGAGACAAGATAAAGATACAAATAATAAATAGTGAAATGATCCTTTCACAGGAGGCGGCTGGAGAAAGAGTATAGACAAAATAAAGGTATCCAAAAATAGGAAAATTATTATTTGATGTGGCTTTAAAGGGGCATTTAATATATTTGAATGGTTTTAATTTATCATCGACATGAACCATCAGTTCTCAGTAGTAGTGGAATAAAGATATTAAAGGTGCATTCCACACAACATGATTAAGTCGACATTTGAAAATTATCTCTCAAACCTTCAGATATTTGTCATGCGATTAAAGCTGGATAACATTACTGAAGCACTACTGAAACACTACTGAAACACTACTGAAGCACTACTGAAACACTACTGAAACACTACTGAAACACCACTGAAACACTACTGAAACACTACTGAAACACGACTGAAACACCACTGAAACACCACTGAAGCACTACTGAAACACTACTGAAGCACTACTGAAGCACTACTGAAACACTACTGAAACACTACTGAAACACCACTGAAACACCACTGAAGCACTACTGAAACACTACTGAAACACCACTGAAGCAATACTGGAACACTACTGAAGCACTACTGAAACACTACTGAAACACTACTGAAACACCACTGAAGCACTACTGAAACACTACTGAAACACTACTGAAACACTACTGAAACACTACTGAAACACTACTGAAACACTACTGAAGCACTACTGAAACACTACTGAAACACTACTGAAACACTACTAAAACACTACTGAAACACTACTGAAACACTACTGAAGCACTACTGAAACATCACTGAAACACTACTGAAACACTACTGAAACACTACTGAAACACTACTGAAGCACTACTGAAACACTACTGAAGCACTACTGAAACATCACTGAAACACTACTGAAACACCACTGAAGCACTACTGAAGCACTACTGAAGCACTACTGAAGCACTACTGAAACACCACTGAAGCACTACTGAAACACTACTGAAGCACTACTGAAACACTACTGAAACACCACTGAAACATTACTGAAACACTACTGAAACACTACTGAAACACTACTGAAACATTACTGAAACATTACTGAAACACTACTGAAACACTACTGAAACACTACTGAAACACTACTGAAACACCACTGAAACACCACTGAAACACCACTGAAACACTACTGAAACACTACTGAAACACTACTGAAACACCACTGAAACACCACTGAAACACTACTGAAACACTACTGAAACACTACTGAAGCACTACTGAAACACTACTGAAACACTACTGAAACACCACTGAAACACTACTGAAACACTACTGAAACACTGAAACACTACTGAAGCACTACTGAAACACTACTGAAGCACTACTGAAACACTACTGAAAATATATGAGTAATGTTACCATGGCTACTACTGTAGTACTAATACAGGATGGAGGACTGTTACCATGACTACTACTGTAGTACTAATACAGGGTGGAGGACTGTTACCATGACTACTACTGTAGTACTAATGCATGATGGAGGACTGTTACCATGACTACTACTGTAGTACTAATACAGGATGGAGGACTGTTACCATGACTACTACTGTAGTACTAATACAGGATGGAGGACTGTTACCATGACTACTACTGTAGTACTAATACAGGATGGAGGACTGTTACCATGACTACTACTGTAGTACTAATACAGGATGGAGGACTGTTACCATGACTACTACTGTAGTACTAATACAGGGTGGAGGACTGTTACCATGACTACTACTGTAGTACTAATGCATGATGGAGGACTGTTACCATGACTACTACTGTAGTACTAATACAGGATGGAGGACTGTTACCATGACTACTACTGTAGTACTAATACAGGATGGAGGACTGTTACCATGACTACTACTGTAGTACTAATACAGGATGGAGGACTGTTACCATGACTACTACTGTAGTACTAATGCAGGATGGAGGACTGTTACCATGACTACTACTGTAGTACTAATACAGGATGGAGGACTGTTACCATGACTACTACTGTAGTACTAATACAGGATGGAGGACTGTTACCATGACTACTACTGTAGTACTAATACAGGATGGAGGACTGTTACCATGACTACTACTGTAGTACTAATACAGGATGGAGGACTGTTACCATGACTACTACTGTAGTACTAATGCAGGATGGAGGACTGTTACCATGACTACTACTGTAGTACTAATGCAAGATGGAGGACTGTTACCATGACTACTACTGTAGTACTAATACAGGATGGAGGACTGTTACCATGACTACTACTGTAGTACTAATGCAGGATGGAGGACTGTTACCATGACTACTACTGTAGTACTAATGCAGGATGGAGGACTGTTACCATGACTACTACTGTAGTACTAATGCATGATGGAGGACTGTTACCATGACTACTACTGTAGTACTAATACAGGATGGAGGACTGTTACCATGACTACTACTGTAGTACTAATACAGGATGGAGGACTGTTACCATGACTACTACTGTAGTACTAATACAGGATGGAGGACTGTTACCATGTGTCATGTACAAAGGTCTGATGACCACATAGAATAGAAACTGAAGCAGGCTGCACATGAACAAAAACAACCCCCTCAGTAGATGCTTTTAAAGCACGGTCCCGGCAGATAGGAAACAACACAAACGCGCTTTCAAAAGGTAAATTATATTTATTAACTGTGGTAGGACTTCAAACCTCCACTGATTTAGGATGAGGAAAGAGGGGAAATAATCCCACAAACATATAACAAATAGGGAAAAGGGTAGGGGAAGAACAAACAAGTAAATATAATAGAGTAAGGCACAAGAGCCAACACAAGCCCTAGTGACCTAGTGTCACAGGACACAACCACAAGCCCTGCGGTTGGCAGTCTGGGAATCCCCCAGCAAATGTACACAACGTGCACAGCACAATATAGTTCCACACAAACAGTGGCAAAAAGGCAGAAGGCCCAATACATATATATATATATATATATATATATATATATATATATATATATATATATATATAGTAATTCCACTCAAGTGGCAAAAAGTCAAGAGGCCACAATATATATATATATATATATATATATATATATATATATATATATATATATATATATATATATATATATATATATATATATATATATATATATATATATATATATATATATATACTCACCTGGTAGTTACACCAACACAAATACAATACCTACCAGGTAAGTGGTGTGAACAGCAAGATCACACAATAGATCAGTCCCACACAACAGTGGAAACAAAGGGCAGTATTATAATAATTATTCCACACAAACAGTGGTAAATCAAGGGCAGTGTTATAATAATTATTCCACACAAACAGTGGTAAATCAAAGGCAACCTCCAACTCTATGGTCACTGGCAAATGACTCCATGAGGCGCCCGGACGTGTGTCATCTCCCACTCTGTTATCCACTCATATCCACTGCCTGTTTGAAGATGCACCAATCAGGTGCAACCAATCCAATCAGGGAGATGAGTGGCATCTGCGGAACAGAAACAGAAGATTAGGAGATGACACAACATCACACATACAAAACAGCACATATTTACATATACTAACCTGATGTTCAGATGGTGTCATAAATACAGTAATAATGGTAATGACCAACCCACGTACCCATGTACGTCACACCATGACTACTACTGTAGTACTAATACAGGATGGAGGACTGTTACCATGACTACTACTGTAGTACTAATACAGGATGGAGGACTGTTACCATGACTACTACTGTAGTACTAATACAGGATGGAGGACTGTTACCATGACTACTACTGTAGTACTAATGCAGGATGGAGGACTGTTACCATGACTACTACTGTAGTACTAATACAGGATGGAGGACTGTTACCATGACTACTACTGTAGTACTAATACAGGATGGAGGACTGTTACCATGACTACTACTGTAGTACTAATGCAGGATGGAGGACTGTTACCATGACTACTACTGTAGTACTAATGCAGGATGGAGGACTGTTACCATGACTACTACTGTAGTACTAATACAGGATGGAGGACTGTTACTGTAACTGAGGGGTACAATTCCCTGACTGTATTGTTAGATATGATATTTAATACCACTACCTCATGTACTTTAACTTCTGGCCACCCAGTACAAGATATAAGTATGATGAACACTTTCCCACCTGATGAAACGAACCAACACAAATGTACCAAATCGAAGGTTTAATACAGCAAAGGGTGTATACAACGATCACTTAATTACATTTATGATTTGAAATATGGAATATGCACTTTTATGGCAAATGAGTATTCGTAGGTAAATCAACATTGAATGTCCAATCTCTGGTTGCGCAGGGAGTAAGTATACAACCTGGAATATTTAGGAAAACGATAGCGATGGTACTTAAATGATTATAGCTGGATACACTAAGGGGGGGGGGGGTGTCCCGCTGGTTGTAAGACAGTAGGAGGGGGGGGTTAGAGAAGCCGCTGGCGGTATCCCATCTGGCCGACGGTGTCTTGGGAGAATCCAAAGTCTTGGACACGGTGCCCACAGAACCTCGGACCGCAGACGAATACAGCTGGACCCTCTGTGGAACGGTATCTGCCGGTCCACAACGGAGAGACGTGAGGCGACCTCACGTGTAGAGCGCCGTCTCACCTGGAGTCCTCTCCGGGGGGTAATTCCAACACTCAGCAGTGTTGGCCTTTATCCATGGAATAATCAAAGCACACAAAGCATAATCCAAGCCGTGGAAGGCTCGCCGTCGTCCGGGTAGAGTAATCCAATATACAGGTCCAGTCGCTCTTGGCCCGGAGCTCCTCGGATGCAATCACCACTAGGGGTCTGACCAGCCTGGTTAAGCGTCCAGATAACGTCAGGAACGATGGGGGTACTGATAACTGTAGAACTCTAACCGAACGATGCACCATACATAAATAGACTATTATTAGCTTAATAGAATACGTCCAACTCGACGGTATGGTGCCAAACTATGACCATTCAACTATTAATCTACACGATATCTCAATGCCTATTCTGGGCCAAGTAGGCCTTACTACACCGCACGTGCGTCGTGGGGAGGCTTTTGCGTCTGTCACTCTGTTGGAGGGTAAAGAACTGGACTAAAAAGGTTCTACTTTACTGGCGCCATATATATATGCGCTATGAACAAATAGTACCATTCGTATTTCGCCCGACATATTACTGCGCGGAACCGGGGGTTGCCTCGACATGTTAGGCGGCACGATTGAACTTGGACCTAGGGGTATGGCAACCTGGCGCCAGGTTCTCGTCCAATGGTAGAATGAAACTATTATGGGCTGTTTAGTAGAAACGGGGATATTCAATGCATATTGTACAAGGAATATACAGGGGATATCAAACGATATACAAATACAATTAAATATATATATATAAATAAATATACATATTCGGTTTAATCTGATCCTTCACAACAGCCGCCCCCTAATTAGTCCCACCTAATTAGCTAAGCAGAGACAGATTAACCGCACTGTCTACCACTCAAGGTCAACTCACAAAGTCATAGGGTCATGGTCATCATCGATAGTATCTGGGAGTCGGGGCAGTTCTATTAGCCTCGCCACGGGACGTGTGTAAGTGCCCCCTTGGACGAGTACTTCAGCTGCTCGGACCTTGCCATCGGCACCGGTGATCACTTTGCTTACGCGGCCAGCCGGCCACATAGCTCTGGGTAGCGACTGGTCAATAATCATGACGACTGTTCCTTCTGTCAAATTGTCTCTCTCTTTTACCCACTTCTGGCGGGTCTGTAGAGACGGTAGGTAGTGAAGTAGGAAGCTGCTCCAAAACTTGTCAGCTAGTACTTGGCTGTACCTCCACATTCTTCGGCCGTTCGCTTCTTCAGGCCTGTACATTGTCTGGGGTAGCGCGGGGTCCAGCCGCCCCATTAGGAGTGTGTTGGGGGTGACTGGGTCGACATCTGCTACATCACTGGAGACGTAACCGAGGGGCTTTGAGTTCAATACTCCCTCGATCTCCGTGAGGACTGTCATTAGGACTTCCTCTGCCACAGTCTGGGCTCCGAGTACGGCGTACAGGGCTGTCTTTATAGAACGTACTTCTCGTTCCCAGGTTCCACCGAAGTGGGGTGCGTTCGGGGGATTAAACTGGAAGTCAATCTGGGCTGGAGCGAGGTGGGTCTTAAGTTCTGGGCCCATAGCTTGGAAGCTCTCTCTCAGCTCTCTTTCTCCGCCTTTGAAGTTGGTCCCGTGATCAGACAACAATGTAGACGGTTTTCCTTTCCGTGATGTGAATCTCCGGAAGGCCATAAGGAATGAGTCTGTGCTCATGGTCGGAAGGAGCTCAATATGTATCGCTCTGGTGGTCATGCATTTGAATACAATACCCCACCGCTTCTCGGTGCCTCTTCCTCTCTTTATATACAACGGGCCAAAGCAGTCCATGCCTGTGGAGTGGAATGGCTTGTCGCCGATTCGGAGGCGACAGGGGGGTAAGTCAGCCATCCGTAGTATGCTGGGCTGCGCGCGCCACTTACGGCAGTCTAGACAGGTTCGCTGGAAGCGCCGTACTGCTTCTCTCCCTTGCAATATCCAATAACGACGTCTGATCTCCGCGAAGACTCTCTCTGCTCCTGCGTGGTGTACATCCTCGTCGTATTTCTTTATGATCAGCTCTGTGACCTTGTGTCGGCTGTTCAAGACGATCGGGTACTTAATGTCATCTGGTAGATCGGGGGCTCTCCGCAGGCGACCACCCACTCTGATGAGATTATGTGCGTCACTCTCTGGTGCCAGGTGAATCAGTCTGCTGTCTGATGGGACGGGGTTTCCTCCCTGTAGACAGTCTAGCTCATCGGGGAACGAGTCTCTCTGGGCTCGTTGTAGTAGAAGAAGTTCTGCTTCTTCGTAGTCAGCTGCTGACATGTCAGTGGTGGACTGAATCTCTGGGTGGTGCCGCAGGAATGTTCTTTGTTGCGCACTCTCTAGGGTAGTGCAGTCATCTATGTTGGGGTCTGTGGAGGCGACAGTGCTCAGTCCACAGAACATAGGCTTCTTGTTCTCAGTCTCCTTGTTACTTGCTTCCCTCGGGGTGGGCGTAGGCCAATCTCCTTCCGGGAGCTTGAGGAATGCTGGTCCGTCACTGTAGATGTTGCGACGGGTTAGGTCATCCAGGGACATTCCCCGGGTGATGACGTCAGCTGGGTTGTGTTTGGTGTCCACATACCGCCAGCTTGCTTCTTCTGTTAATTCTTGAATCTCGGTGACTCTGACTCCCACGAAGACTTTGTATCTGCATGAATCAGACTTAATCCATGTGAGTACTGTCGTGGAATCTGACCACAAGATTGTTCTATGCACCGGAATGGTGAGTTCACGTTGGATTAACGTGGCTAGATGCGCTCCTGCGAGGGCTGCGCAGAGCTCTAGACGTGGGATAGATTGTTGCTTACGTGGGGCTATTCTTGAGCGGGCCAGTATGAAAGCAGTGTGTATCTTTCTTCCCATCTCTTGGGCACGCAAATAGGCAACCGATCCGTAGGCTACTTTGGAGGCGTCGCTGAAGACGTGTAGCTCAATCTCGCATGTCTCTGGCCTCACTGTGGATGGGAAGTAGCTGCGGCGTATATTGACACCTGGGAGTGAGCGGAGTTCCGTCTCCCACTCTCTCCATGTTGAGGCAAGGTGTGCGGGTATTGGGTCGTCCCAGCCCTGGTCCTTGTCCCATAGTGCTCGTACAATCATCTTTGCCCTGGTGGTGTAAGGTAGAATACATCCCAACGGGTCATATTGTCTGGCGAATGTTCTGTACACACTCCGTCTGGTGGTCGGTATCGCCGCCGACCTTCCTTGCTCTGGAGCCAAGGGTTTGTGTCTATAGTGGAGCGAGTCTGTTTTGAAGCGCCAGACTAATCCTAGTGTCATTTCTTGGGCTTCTCCTGGGATTGTCGCCATCCAGGTCTCGCTGCTGGCAGCCTTGTCCGCGGAGGAGAGGCTGCGCAATACGTGCGGGTCGCTGCTGGCCCACTGCCTGAGATCAAAGCCGCCTTTGATTAGGGAGGCGCGTAACTTGATTAGGAGAGTCTCGGCTTCTTCTTGAGTCGAGACGCTTTGTAAACAGTTGTCCACGTAGAAACTGTTCTTCACACTGTGTTGGACCTCTTCATCTGCTGCTGGGTCCTCTGTGACGTGTTGTGGGCTGGTACCGGCAGGGCACCATAGCCAGCTGGTCCAGGTGCTATTCCTCTGGGCTGGTCGGGGACTACTTCTTGAGTAGTGGCGGGGGGTAAAGGCATGTAAATTCCCTCCTGGTCCCCACCGTGGGCTTGGTCAGTTACATTAGGACCTACTAGGGCCTCTGTGGTCGGGGAAACCTGGTCGTTAAGGTCAGACATAATTTTACTTTCTACTTTTACCGCGTTTACCGTTTGTCGAAGGCTAGGTAGTTGACTGACAGTGTAAGCCTCTAAGTACTGAGGTGTCTGTCGTCTGCGCCGCGGGCGTTCTAGGTTAGGAGGATCGTTTCGTGGAGTGTTCATCATAGGCCATTTCGATATTAATAACACTATATTAATATTACACTAGTTACCCATCCGGCTCGAAGGACCAATTGTAACTGAGGGGTACAATTCCCTGACTGTATTGTTAGATATGATATTTAATACCACTACCTCATGTACTTTAACTTCTGGCCACCCAGTACAAGATATAAGTATGATGAACACTTTCCCACCTGATGAAACGAACCAACACAAATGTACCAAATCGAAGGTTTAATACAGCAAAGGGTGTATACAACGATCACTTAATTACATTTATGATTTGAAATATGGAATATGCACTTTTATGGCAAATGAGTATTCGTAGGTAAATCAACATTGAATGTCCAATCTCTGGTTGCGCAGGGAGTAAGTATACAACCTGGAATATTTAGGAAAACGATAGCGATGGTACTTAAATGATTATAGCTGGATACACTAAGGGGGGGGGGGGTGTCCCGCTGGTTGTAAGACAGTAGGAGGGGGGGGTTAGAGAAGCCGCTGGCGGTATCCCATCTGGCCGACGGTGTCTTGGGAGAATCCAAAGTCTTGGACACGGTGCCCACAGAACCTCGGACCGCAGACGAATACAGCTGGACCCTCTGTGGAACGGTATCTGCCGGTCCACAACGGAGAGACGTGAGGCGACCTCACGTGTAGAGCGCCGTCTCACCTGGAGTCCTCTCCGGGGGGTAATTCCAACACTCAGCAGTGTTGGCCTTTATCCATGGAATAATCAAAGCACACAAAGCATAATCCAAGCCGTGGAAGGCTCGCCGTCGTCCGGGTAGAGTAATCCAATATACAGGTCCAGTCGCTCTTGGCCCGGAGCTCCTCGGATGCAATCACCACTAGGGGTCTGACCAGCCTGGTTAAGCGTCCAGATAACGTCAGGAACGATGGGGGTACTGATAACTGTAGAACTCTAACCGAACGATGCACCATACATAAATAGACTATTATTAGCTTAATAGAATACGTCCAACTCGACGGTATGGTGCCAAACTATGACCATTCAACTATTAATCTACACGATATCTCAATGCCTATTCTGGGCCAAGTAGGCCTTACTACACCGCACGTGCGTCGTGGGGAGGCTTTTGCGTCTGTCACTCTGTTGGAGGGTAAAGAACTGGACTAAAAAGGTTCTACTTTACTGGCGCCATATATATATGCGCTATGAACAAATAGTACCATTCGTATTTCGCCCGACATATTACTGCGCGGAACCGGGGGTTGCCTCGACATGTTAGGCGGCACGATTGAACTTGGACCTAGGGGTATGGCAACCTGGCGCCAGGTTCTCGTCCAATGGTAGAATGAAACTATTATGGGCTGTTTAGTAGAAACGGGGATATTCAATGCATATTGTACAAGGAATATACAGGGGATATCAAACGATATACAAATACAATTAAATATATATATATAAATAAATATACATATTCGGTTTAATCTGATCCTTCACAACAGTTACCATGACTACTACTGTAGTACTAATACAGGATGGAGGACTGTTACCATGACTACTACTGTAGTACTAATACAGGATGGAGGACTGTTACCATGACTACTACTGTAGTACTAATGCAGGATGGATGCAGGATGGAGGGCGTACAGTGACTAACTCACTTGAGGAAATGAAAGCTAAATTAAATGAGGTGGCAGGCCTTTATAGCTGTAGCTCTCACCTCACGCACACAAACCAATTCACTCACAATCGCCCGGTAAAAGTCAAAGCACGGCGATGGAAAGTTGTAATTTGTTGACAATAGGCGGCGATCGCCTTTAAAGCGCCTCCTAATTGACAACGGGCGGAGGAGACGGGTGAACTTTAAATAGACGTTGTAATTATCGGCTTTAGGAAGCAGGGCATTTTGGGAAATGTTATGGCATTTGGCGGCGGATTAATGGGCGAGGGTGCCCCCTCCCTTCCCCCGGCTAAATGTCATTAAACACGGAAGATGAAAATCTGTTGAAGAGAGGAAAAACCCACTAGTCACAGGAGTCAGGGAGTCAGAGAGCCAGAGAGTCAGAGAGTCAGAGAGTCAGAGAGTCAGAGAGTCAGAGAGTCAGAGAGTCAGAGAGTCAGAGAGTCAGAGAGTCAGAGAGTCAGGGAGTCAGAGAGTCAGAGAGTCAGAGAGTCAGAGAGTCAGAGAGTCAGAGAGCCAGAGAGTCAGGGAGTCAGAGAGTCAGAGAGTCAGGGAGTCAGAGAGTCAGAGAGTCAGAGAGTCAGAGTCAGAGAGTCAGAGAGTCAGAGAGTCAGAGAGTCAGAGAGTCAGAGAGTCAGAGAGTCAGAGAGCCAGAGAGCCAGGGAGTCAGAGAGTCAGAGAGTCAGGGAGTCAGAGAGCCAGAGAGTGATAGAGTCAGAGAGCCAGAGAGCCAGAGAGTCAGAGAGTCAGAGAGTCAGAGAGCCAGAGAGTGAGAGAGTCAGAGAGCCAGAGAGTCAGAGAGTCAGAGAGTCAGAGAGTCAGAGAGTCAGAGAGTCAGAGAGTCAGAGAGTCAGAGAGTCAGAGAGCCAGAGAGCCAGAGAGTGAGAGAGCCAGAGAGTCAGAGAGCCAGAGAGTCAGAGAGTCAGAGAGTCAGAGAGTCAGAGAGCACACCGCCCTGGGCACCACTGTATTGCGGGAGGGGAGATGATGAGGGAAAGAGAGAAGGAGAAGAGGAGGAGAGGAGGGGTGTGGGAGGATAGGAGTGGGAGGAGGGGAGGAGGGGAGGAGAGGAGGAGGAGAGAGTCAGTCTGTCTGTCTATCTGTCTGTGTCTGTCTGTCTGTCTGTGTCTGTCTGTCTGTCTGTCTGTCTGTCTGTCTGTCTGTCTGTCTGTCTGTCTGTCTGTCTGTCTGTCTGTCTGTCTGTCTGTCTGTCTGTCTGTCTGTCTGTCTGTCTGTCTGTCTGTCTGTCTGTCTGTCTGTCTGTCTGTCTGTCTGTCTGTCTGTCTGTCTGTCTGTCTATGTAGTCCTGCTTGGCTCTGATCTGTCAAGCCCTAACTAGCCACTGCCAGTGTTGATGAGGTCTTAATCAGGGCATTAAGCCCCACAATAGCCCTGTCTAATCCAGCCTGGCCGCTCTCACTGGGACTCCGTGGTCTTGCTGGGTGTTCTAGACGGATATCTCTGGACCCTGGGGCCCTAAAAACTGAGGGGCCCCTGTCTCGGTCCAGCCTGGAGGCCTGATGGATAACACGCTTTAACAGACGGCACTGTGGGACCCCTGAACACGTCTCCTGGGTAGAACCACAGAGGGCCTGATGGAGATGAAGACGGGGAGGGGAGGGGGGGGGGGTGTAAGGATGATTAAGGAGGGGGAGAGAGGCGAGGAGGAGAGGGGGAGAGGAGGAGAGGAGGTGAGATACAGAGAGGATGAACAAAGGAGGCTCTGTCCCGCTGCGTCTGGGCCTGTACCCTGAGGACAGGTTAGGGTCTGTACGGGGGTTGGAAGAGTGGGATAGTAGGAAGTTATTACCTGAGGCTCCGCTTCTAAACTGACCCCCAACCTCTCGTCGCTTTCAAAAGGTTTCTTCCAAACCAATTTGATTTTGAGGCCTTTCTCAGCCTCGGAACTAAATTGATTAGATTAAGTCTCACTGTGGGACTCACTGTTAAAACTGCCTACTATTACTCCTGTCATGAGATGACCCACCATAAACAGCCTACTACTACTCCTGTCATAAACAACCCACCACAAACAGCCTACTACTCCTGTCATGAGATGACCCACCATAAACAGCCTACTAATACTCCTGTCATAAACAACCCACCACAAACAGCCTACTACTACTGTCATAAACAACCCACCACAAACAGCCTACTACTACTACTGTCATAAACAACCCACCACAAACAGCTTACTACTACTGTCATAAACAACCCACCACAAACAGCCTACTACTACTACTGTCATAAACAACCCACCACAAACAGCTTACTACTACTGTCATAAACAACCCACCACAAACAGCCTACTACTACTACTGTCATAAACAACCCACCACAAACAGCTTACTACTACTGTCATAAACAACCCACCACAAACAGCATACTACTACTACTGTCATAAACAACCCACCACAAACAGCCTACTACTCCTGTCATGAGATGACCCACCATAAACAGCCTACTACTACTCCTGTCATGAAACTACCCACCACAAACAGCATACTACTACTGTCATAAACAACCCACCACAAACAGCCTACTACTACTACTGTCATGAAACTACCCACCACAAACAGCATACTACTCCTGTCATAAGATTATCCAGTTGAAACAGGCCAGGGATCCATCAGAAATAGACCAGCAATCCACCAGAATCAAACCAGTATATATATTTTTTTGAATATATGAATCAGTTCCCCCAGCCACATTTGCGTATTCAACGTTTTTGGGGGAATTAACTGATGAAATGAAAATGTATCGAAAATGAATAGAAGATTAATCGAATCGAATCGAATCGTGGTCAAATGAAGAGGTTTCATGATGCATTGAATCGTTGCCTGAATAATCGTAATCGAATCGAATTGTTGTGAGGTCGCATCGTTACACCCCTAGTAATGAAGCTACCAGGTTTAGTAATGAAGCTACCAGTTTTAGTAATGCAGCTACCAGTTTGAGTAATGAAGCTACCAGTTTTAGTAATGAAGCTACCAGTTTTAGTAATGAAGCTACCAGTTTGAGTAATGAAGCTACCAGTTTTAGTAATGAAGCTAACAGGTTTAGTAATGAAGCTACCAGTTTTAGTAATGAAGCTATTTAGTAATGAAGCTATCAGTTTTAGTAATGAAGCTACCAGTTTTAATAATGAAGCTACCAGGTTTAGTAATGAAGCTACCAGGTTTAGTAATGAAGTTACCAGGTTTAGTAATGAAGCTACCAGTTTTAGTAATGAAGCTACCAGTTTTAGTAATGAAGCTACCAGTTTGAGTAATGAAGCTACCAGTTTTAGTAATGAAGCTACCAGTTTTAGTAATGAAGCTACCAGTTTTAGTAATAAAGCTACCAGTTTTAGTAATGAAGCTACCTGTTTTAATGAAGCTACCAGTTTTAGTAATGAAGCTACCAGTTTTAGTAATGAAGCTACCAGTTTTAGTAATAAAGCTACCAGTTTTAGTAATACATCTACCTGTTTTAGTAATAAAGCTACCAGTTTTAGTAATGAAGCTACCAGTTTTAGTAATGAAGCTACCAGGTTTAGTAATGAAGCTACCAGGTTTAGTAATGAAGCTACCAGTTTTAGTAATGAAGCTACCAGGTTTAGTAATGAAGCTACCAGTTTGAGTAATGAAGCTACCAGTTTTAGTAATGAAGCTACCAGTTTTAGTAATGAAGCTACCAGTTTTAATAATGACGCTACCAGTTTGAGTAATGGAGCTACCAGTTTGAGTAATGAAGCAGTTTGAGTAATGAAGCAGTTTGAGTAATGAAGCTACCAGTTTTAGTAATGAAGCTACCAGTTTTAGTAATGAAGCTACCAGTTTTAGTAATAAAGCTACCAGTTTTAGTAATAAAGCGACCAGGTTTAATAATGAAGCTACCAGTTTTAGTAATGAAGCTACCAGTTTTAGTAATGAAGCTACCAGTTTTAGTAATAAAGCTACCAGTTTTAGTAATACATCTACTTGTTTTAGTAATAAAGCTACCAGTTTTAGTAATGACACTACCAGTTTTAGTAATGAAGCTACCAGTTTTAACCAGTTTTAGTAATGAAGCTACCAGTTTTAGTAATGAAGCTACCAGTTTTAGTAATAAAGCTACCAGTTTGAGTAATGAAGCTACCGGTTTTAGTAATAAAGCTACCAGTTTTAGTAATGAAGCTACCTGTTTTAGTAATGAAGCTACCAGTTTTTAGTAATAAAGCTACCAGTTTTAGTAATAAAGCTACCAGTTTTAGTAATGAAGCTACCTGTTTTAGTAATAAAGCTACCAGTTTTAGTAATGAAGCTACCAGTTTTAGTAATGAAGCTACCAGTTTTAGTAATGAAGCTACCAGTTTTAGTAATGAAGCTACCAGGTTTAGTAATGAAGCTACCAGTTTTAGTAATGAAGCTACCAGTTTTAGTAATGAAGCTACCAGTTTTAGTAATGAGGCTACCAGGTTTAGTAATGAAGCTACCAGTTTTAGTAATGAAGCTACCAGTTTTAGTAATAAAGCTACCTGTTTTAGTAATGAAGCTACCAGGTTTAGTAATGAAGCTACCAGTATTAGTAATGAAGCTACCAGTTTTAGTAATGAAGCTACCAGTTTTAGTAATGAAGCTACCAGGTTTAGTAATGAAGCTACAAGGTTTAATAATGAAGCTACCTGTTTTAGTAATAAAGCTACCAGTTTTAGTAATGAAGCTACCAGTTTGAGTAATGAAGCTACCAGTTTTAGTAATGAAGCTACCTGTTTTAGTAATGAAGCTACCAGTTTTAGTAATAAAGCTACCAGTTTTAGTAATGAAGCTACCTGTTTTAGTAATAAAGCTACCTGTTTTAGTAATAAAGCTACCAGTTTTAGTAATGAAGCTACCAGTTTTAGTAATGAAGCTACCAGGTTTAGTAATGAAGCTACCAGTTTTAGTAATGAAGCTACCAGGTTTAGTAATGAAGCTACCAGTTTTAGTAATGAAGCTACAGGTTTAGTAATGAAGCTACCAGGTTTAGTAATGAAGCTACCAGTTTGAGTAATGAAGCTACCAGGTTTAGTAATGAAGCTACCAGTTTTAGTAATGAAGCTACCAGGTTTAGTAATGAAGCTACCAGGTTTAGTAATGAATCTACCAGTTTACTCATTTCAGAGAGTAGAACGTTTTGTAAAATAGCCTTTTTGTGTTTCAGGTAGCAAATGGCCTACAATGTCTTTGTTAGCCAGCTGGCTAGCAAGCTCACTGATGTTATGGTAAATGATGGACGAGGAGAGGAGGGAGACAGAGGTTAGACAAGTCTCTCCATCCCAGAGACAATCAACAGACAGGGGACTCTGTGTCTAGACCCCCCCCCCACACACACACACACACACACACACACACACACACACACACACACACACACACACACACACACACACACACACACACACACACACACACACACACACACACACAAACACACACACACACATACACACACACACACACACACACACACACACACACACACACACACACACACACACACACACCACGATAGGTTGGGTATCTGAATCTGGAATGTGTGCCCTTAATATTAGCTCCATATTATCTTCATATTATCTCCAATTATCTCTGTTATGTTATGTTCCTTTCTGCACTGTTCAGTTTTCAGTTCAGTTCAGTTCAGTTCAGTTCAGTTTAGTTTAGTCTAGTGTAGTGGTGTAGTGTAGTGTAGTGTAGTTTAGTTTAGTTTAGTTTAGTTTAGTTTAGTTTAGTTTAGTTTAGTTCAGTGCAGTTTCATTTAGTCTAGTGTAGTGTAGTTCAGTGTAGTGTAGTATAGTGTAGTTTAGTTTAGTTTGAAGTAAAAGCAGTCATGGTGACTTAAGCAACGTGGCAACATCCAACGTTTCTAATCCACTACAGCCTGCAGTCTGGAGGCCCCTGGCAGAGAGAGAGTCTGACAGAGATGGGACAGTGTGTCTGGGCCCCAGGCTGTGAGGCCCCCAGGTTGTTCCAGGTTGTCCCAGGTTAGTGTCCTCTGCGTGGGAAGAAGGAGCCATGTCCTGAGGCTCTGTGGAGAATGACACTGGGGCAGGGGGCCACGGGCAGGGGGTCACTTTCTATCAACATTCCCCTGTTCTTAGGGACCTGCACTGGCTCCCCATTGCTGCACGTATCCGCTTCAAGGCCCTCGACCTGGCATACCGTGCGGCAAAGGGAACCGCTCCCGCCTACCTCCGGTCAATGGTCTCTAACTACACACCCTCAAGACCCCTACGCTCTGCATCTTCTGGCCGCCTCAGACCCACTCCTATCCAAGCTCCCGGAGGGTCATCAAAGAGAAGCCGCCTATTCTCAGTCCTTGCGCCACAATGGTGAATGAACTACCCACCCCAGTTAGGAC
>NW_028170130.1:40000-45000 GCF_963971535.1 Notolepis coatsorum
CGCTCGTCACCAATGCAAGAGATACTGGGTTCGAATCCGGCTGTCGGCGTTGCCTCCGGCTTGGGCCGGCCGTCATACTGACTCAATTGGTAGAGTCAGCGGGTGGGGAAGTCGAAGGGTGGTAGTCTGGTCGTTGTGAACAGCTACAGGTCGGTTGGGGCGCCTGCACAGCAAAGTCAGGGAAATGGCGGGGGCAGTTGTGAGCCTCCTACATGTTACTCCTTGCCAAATGAGAGTCCGCGCTGGCAGGTGAAAAAGATGTGACAGGCTGCCTCCACATGCCTCCCTACAACTGGCCAGTGGGGGGCATATGCAAGCAACGATCAGGACAGGGGAGGGAGAATTGGCACGAGAGGTAAAATTGGGATGGGAAGAAAAAATCACAGAAGAATTAGGAGAAAAAGTGAAAAAAAAAAAAAGATAAGATAATATAACATAAGATCAGATCAGATCAGATAAGAAAAGATAAGATAAGATAAAATAAGCACAGGGGAGGGGAGGTACAGGCAGGGAAAATATAATAATAAAAATAGTAGTAATAATAGAATAGAACATATTAATCACAATAGAATAGAAAAAGGACGTGTAATTCCTCCAACGGTGAAAAGTCCTGTGTGGACTGGGAGAAATGCCGTAGAACCGCGAAAAGACCCTGTGTTTGTATGAAAGGTGTGTAGGTGTAAACAGCGTAGAGGCGCCTGGGTTTGTATAAAAGGCGTGCGGGTGTAAACAGCGCAGAGGGGGGAGGAGAGGAGAAAAGGAGAGGAGAAGAAACAGGATAGGAGGAGGAGAGGAGAGAAGAGGAGAGGAGAAGATAGGAGAGGAGGAGAGGAGGAGAGGAGAATGGGAGAAGAGAGGAGAGGAGGAGAAGAGAAGAGAGAGGAGAGGAGGAGAGGAGAAGAGAGGAGAGGAGGAGAGGAGAAGAGAGAGGAGAGGAGGGGAGGAGAAGAGAGGAGAGGAGAGGAGAGGATGTGTAAACAGCGCAGAGGGGAGACAGTTTGCATCAAAGGCTTGTGGGCGTAAACAGAGGAGAGACAGTGAACAGTGAGGCTGGTGGCGAGAGGAGAGGGGGGACACCTGGCTCTGATTGGCCGGCACACATCAAACACAGAACAAATTGCAGACACATGGATCTGGAACCGGCGGTGTTGGGAGATCTTTTAAAGCCGGTGTAGGTAACCAGATACAGTCAGCCTCGAGGGTCAGTTCAAGGGTCAGTCCGAGGGTCAGTTCGAGGGTCAGCCTCGAGGGTCAGTTTGAGGGTCAGCCTTGAGGGTCAGTTCGAGGGTCAGTTCGAGGGTCAGTTTGAGGGTCAGCCTTGAGGGTCAGCCTCGAGGGTCAGTTTGAGGGTCAGCCTTGAGGGTCAGCCTCGAGGGTCAGTTTGAGGGTCAGCCTTGAGGGTCAGTTTGAGGGTCAGCCTTGAGGGTCAGCCTTGAGGGTCAGTTTGAGGGTCAGCCTTGAGGGTCAGTTTGAGGGTCAGCCTTGAGGGTCAGTTTGAGGGTCAGCCTTGAGAGTCAGCCTTGAGGGTCAGTTTGAGGGTCAGCCTTGAGAGTCAGCATTGAGGGTCAGTTTGAGGGTCAGCCTTGAGGGTCAGCCTTGAGGGTCAGTTTGAGGGTCAGCCTTGAGGGTCAGTTTGAGGGTCAGCCTTGAGGGTCAGTTTGAGGGTCAGCCTTGAGAGTCAGCCTTGAGGGTCAGTTTGAGGGTCAGCCTTGAGGGTCAGCCTTGAGGGTCAGCCTTGAGGGTCAGTTCGAGGGTCAGCCTTGAGGGTCAGCCTTGAGGGTCAGTTTGAGGGTCAGTTCGAGGGTCAGCCTTGAGGGTCAGTTTGAGGGTCAGCCTTGAGAGTCAGCCTTGAGGGTCAGAACCGAGGGGACGGAAATCTCCTCCTCCTGAGTTGGAAACAGTGGAGGCTGGTAGCCCAGAGAAGACTCGAAGGGGGACTGACCTGTGGCAGCGGAGGACAGGGAGTTGTGAGCGTACTCGATCCACGGCAGGTGGGCACTCCAGCCGGAGGGGTTCTGGCTCGTGACACAGCGTAGGGCGGACCCCAGGTCCTGGTTGGCCCGCTCAGACTGGCCATTGGTACCCGGAGGAGAGGCTGACTGTGGCCCCCAGGGCTATGCAGAAGGCCTTCCAGACCTGGGAGATAAACTGAGGACCTCTGTCGGAGACGATGTCCACCGGGATCCCGTGAAGGCAGAAAACATGGAGCACCATCAGTCTCTGAAGCAGAGGGACGTTTGGGGAGAGCGACAAAGTGAACGGCCTTTGAGAACCGATCGACAATGGTTAGAATGACAGTGTTACCGTGTGAGGGAGGCAGGCCGGTGAAGAAGTCCAGGGCGACCTGTGACCAAGGTCGTCCAGGAACAAGTAGTGGGTGGAGTAGCCCGGCAGGTGGTTGGTGGGAGGACTTCCCACGAGCACAGACAGTGCAGTGCAGGCAAGGGTGCAAGAAATGCCGCTTCAGCAGGGACAGGGTTCGGTCGATCCCAGGATGACAGGTGAACCGGGAGGTATGGATCCACTGGAGCACCTGAGAGTGGACAAGGTCGGGGACAAAAAGCCGGTTAGGTCGGCCGTTACCTGGATCAGGCTGGGTGTGCTGGGCCTCCCTGAGGACGGACTGGATCTTCCAGGTGGCGGAAGCCACCAAGCAGGTGGGGGGAAGGATGGTGTCGGGGGGAGGAGGCCCCCCTTCGGGGACAAACTCTCGGGAAAGGGCATCTGGCTTGACGTTCTTGGAGCTGGGCCTGTAGGTCAAGGTGAAGGACATCACGGAGAACGTCATTGACAAGGGCCTGGAAGACAGCAGGGGCGTTGGTCAACCCGAAGGGCATTACCTTGTACTCAAAGTGACCGAGAGGCGTCTTGAAGGCTGTCTTCCATTCGTCCCCCTCCCGGATACGGACGAGGTGATAGGCATTCCTGAGGTCCAGCTTCGTAAAAATGGTGGCACCTTGCAGGAGTTCAAAAGCAGAGTTTATCAATGGCAGGGGGTATTTGTTCTTGACCGTGATGTTATTGAGGCCACGATAGTCAATACAGCGGCGAAGAGAACCATCTTTTTTAGAAACAAAAAAGAAACCAGCGCCGACAGGAGAGGAGGAGGGGGTGATAATGCCCGTGGCTAGGGACTCGTGGACATATTTCTCCATGGACTCCCTCTCTGGGCGCGAGAGATTGAACAGACGACTAGCGGGGAGCGGGGCCCCCGGGAGCAGATCAATGGCACAGTCGTACAGACGATGGGGCGGCAGGGAGAGGGCATGCTGTGTACTAAAAACAGCCTCTAGTTCATGATAGACTGCCGGAATAGCGGAGAGGTCAACGGGTTCGTTGGTAGCATGAGAATCGGCGACCTCTAGTGGTGGTCGAGCAGACTGCAGGCAGGCGGCGAGACAGTGAGCACTCCAACTAGTGACCAAGCCAGTAGGCCAGTTTATGACAGGGTTGTGTAGTTTTAACCAGGGCATGCCGAGCACTATAGGGTTATGGGGGGAACTAATGACGTGAAACCGAATAACCTCGTTGTGATTACCCGAGAGTAACAGGCCTCCGCGGCTTGGTGTGATGAGTTACCTGCGCGAGCAGCCTTCAATTCAGACCTTGGGCATCGCGGGGGATAAGCAGCGCGTCGTTAGCAATGCGGAAGCGGGAGACTATGCCGGCGTCTATGAGGTTTTCGTCAGCGCCCGAATCAACTAGAGCGGACAGGGGGAGTGACTGGTCACCCCAACACAGGGTGGCATCGATTTGCATATTAGGACTGGAGCTGGGAGGGTATTTCAGGCTCGAACAGGCGCCCAGCATTACGAAGCGGACATGTATCCTGGAAGTGACCGAGCTGACCGCAGTACATACATGCCCCAGACCAGAGCCTGTGGAGGCGTTCGTTGGGGGTAAGGCGAGACCGATCAAGTTCCATTGGCTCGGGCAGGTAACGATCTGGGCCTGAATGAGCGGTGTGCATGAGAGTGAGAGTGAGGTGATTTGGATAACGAAGGGCGGGTGCCGCTAGCCCTTTCACGGCGGCGCTCGCGAAGACGCGTGGCCAGATCTCTGGCTAACTCAATTAGCTCGTCCAAGGAGTTCGGTTTCTCTTTGGCAGCCAACTAGTCTTTGAGAATGTCACTGAGGCCTTAACGGAATACCCCTTTTAGCGCAAAGTCATTCCACCCGGAACCCGCTGCCAGGATACGAAACTCAATCGAGTATTCACTAACGCTGCGGTGGCCCTGGCGGATGGACAGCAAGCCGGCAGAACTATCCGAACCACTGGGAGGGTGGTCAAAAACTCTTTGCATGTCGGCGACGTAAGCGGGAAAACGAAGTGCAGAGGGGAGACTGGCTGAAGTGGAGGGCTGTTGCCCATGCCAACGCAGGCCCTTTGAGCAGACCCGACAGGTAAGCGATTTTAGATGTATCACTCTGGTAGGTGTGTGGCTTTTGCCCGAATACTAATGAACATTGAAAAATAAAGGCGCGACACTTTGAGACGTCCCCGTCGTAGCGTTCTGCCGCTGGGACCTGAGGCTCTCGGTACAGAGGTGGGACTGGCGGTTCGGGGACCGGTTCCAGTGAGAATGTCTGGGCTGACTGGGTAGCGATGTATGCGGCAAGCGGAGCTGACAGTGAGTGCGTGGAGTTGGGCAGAGGCCTCAGCGAGTGTGACTGTGTGTTGATCTACCAATCCAGCGTGACAGTTGAGGATGGACCGGACCTGCCTAGCAGTTGAAAACAACCACAAAAAAAACAGCACTAGAGACTAGGGGTGTAAAGGTACACATATCCGTACCGAACCGAACCGTTTCAGTGTGTACCATACCGTACCGAACGGCTGTGTAGTGTACCGAACTAATACAACGGTATGTTAACCACTAACGACCGCCCACCGGGGGCTGTTTTTTTCACAATCTAATATAATTATAATAATTGTTTAATTGTTTTACAAGTCGATTATTAATTTCAATATAGAATATTCGTTGACAGCCTGAGTGGAA
>NW_028170130.1:50000-52214 GCF_963971535.1 Notolepis coatsorum
GCCTGCCGCTCTCACTGCCCCCCCCCCCCCCCCCCCCTCCTCCCTCCTCCCCAACCCCTGGTGATGATGACTGCTGCCCACTGTTCATTCTGCCCCTCGCTCCACCCTGTGTCACTGCTGCTCTCTGTTCATTCTGCCCCTCGCTCCACCCTGTGTCACTGCTGCTCTCTATTCATTCTGCCCCTCGCTCCACCCTGTGTCACTGCTGCTCTCTGTTCATTCTGCCCCTCGCTCCACCCTGTGTCACTGCTGCTCACTAGTCATTCTGCCCCTCGCTCCACCCTGTGTCACTGCTGCTCTCTGTTCATTCTGCCCCTCGCTCCACCCTGGTGTCACTGCTGCTCTATTCATTCTGCCCCTCGCTCCACCCTGTGTCACTGCTGCTCTCTATTCATTCTGCCCCTCGCTCCACCCTGTTACTGCTCTCTATTCATTCTGCCCCTCGCTCCACCCTGTGTCACTGCTGCTCTCTGTTCATTCTGCCCCTCGCTCCACCCTGTTACTGCTGCCCACTGTTCATTCTGCCCCTCGCTCCACCCTGTGTCACTGCTGCTCTCTGTTCATTCTGCCCCTCGCTCCACCCTGTGTCACTGCTCTCTGTTCATTCTGCCCCTCGCTCCACCCTGTGTCACTGCTGCTCTCTATTCATTCTGCCCCTCGCTCCACCCTGTGTCACTGCTGCTCTCTATTCATTCTGCCCCTCGCTCCACCCTGTGTCACTGCTGCTCTCTGTTCATTCTGCCCCTCGCTCCACCCTGTGTCACTGCTGCTCTCTATTCATTCTGCCCCTCGCTCCACCCTGTGTCACTGCTGCTCTCTATTCATTCTGCCCCTCGCTCCACCCTGTGTCACTGCTGCTCTCTATTCATTCTGCCCCTCGCTCCACCCTGTGTCACTGCTGCTCTCTGTTCATTCTGCCCCTCGCTCCACCCTGTGTCACTGCTGCTCTCTATTCATTCTGCCCTCGCTCCACCCTGTGTCACTGCTGCTCTCTGTTCATTCTGCCCCTCGCTCCACCCTGTGTCACTGCTGCTCTCTATTCATTCTGCCCCTCGCTCCACCCTGTGTCACTGCTGCTCTCTGTTCATTCTGCCCCTCGCTCCACCCTGTGTCACTGCTGCTCTCTACTCATTCTGCCCCTCGCTCCACCCTGTGTCACTGCTGCTCTCTGTTCATTCTGCCCCTCGCTCCACCCTGTGTCACTGCTGCTCTCTATTCATTCTGCCCCTCGCTCCACCCTGTGTCACTGCTGCTCTCTATTCATTCTGCCCCTCGCTCCACCCTGTGTCACTGCTGCTCACTGTTCATTCTGCCCCTCGCTCCACCCTGTGTCACTGCTGCTCACTGTTCATTCTGCCCCTCGCTCCACCCTGTGTCACTGCTGCTCACTGTTCATTCTGCCCCTCGCTCCACCCTGTGTCACTGCTGCTCACTGTTCATTCTGCCCCTCGCTCCACCCTGTGTCACTGCTGCTCTCTACTCATTCTGCCCCTCGACAGAAATAATTGGAATTTCCAACAATATTTTAGCATTTTTTTCATGAATGTTTCTGTTCTCCAGAACTAGTTTTTCCCCCGGTAAAAGACTAAATCATGCAGGTTCAATGTGAAAATAACAATGAACTTCACACGCATCCAAAAACAACACAGATAAATGACACAAAAGAGGCTGTTGAAAGACAACAAATACAAGGAGTTAATGTGACAGCGTCCCCCCTTAAGAGCCGTATCGTCTCCTAGTTAGGACACGCTTTGTCTGAGGTCCCAGAGGGCCGCGGCGCCGAGAGACAGAGGGACATCCTCTAAGAGTCACGGTCATCAATACTCCCTCAATCTGTCACGACACAATGGTGGGGAGCGGCACCGCCACGGTGATGAGGAGGACCACTGAAAACATTGATTTAACATCCAGACACTCAGGGAGCAGAGGAGGCGTGAGTGTGAGTGTGTGTGTGTGTGTGTGTGTGTGTGTGTGTGTGTGTGTGTGTGTGTGTGTGTGTTTCTGTGTGTGTGTGTGTGTGTGTGTGTGTGTGTGTGTGTGTGTGTGTGTGTGTGTGTGTGTGTGTGTGTGTGTGTGTGTGTGTGTGTGTGTGTGTGTGTGTGTGTGTGTGTGTGTGTGTGTGTTTGTGTGTGAGAGCATGTGTGCGTTCACATACAGAACACGCGTGTGGGGGTGCGCAGAGGCCGTGAGCCGTCGTCATTAATCCTGGTTAAG
>NW_028170128.1:0-14772 GCF_963971535.1 Notolepis coatsorum
GCGTAACTAGTAAGACTAGGATATGTACAGATATAGATATAGTAAAGGACTATGTGCAGGTAAGTACAGACAGGTGTGGATAGGTATAAATGCGGTGATATATATATACCACACTACAGTCTTTTTGATGTTGTTATTTTTTTTATTCAAATCTGGGGCCAATAGTTGTTCTTGGCTGATGCCATCAGACAGAGACCCTTTTGGGAGCCATGCCGCTTATTGTCCTTTAACCCTTTCACTACCACACTACAACAGAAGGTTAACCCTTTCACTACCACACTACAGACGGTTAACCCTTTCACTACCACACTACAACAGAAGGTTAACCCTTTCACTACCACACTACAGACGGTTAACCCTTTCACTACCACACTACAACAGAAGGTTAACCCTTTCACTACCACACTACAGACGGTTAACCCTTTCACTACCACACTACAACAGAAGGTTAACCCTTTCACTACCACACTACAGACGGTTAACCCTTTCACTACCACACTACAACAGAAGGTTAACCCTTTCACTACCACACTGCAGACGGTTAACCATCTGTAGTGTGGTAGTGAAATGGTTAACCTTCTGTAGTGTGGTAGTGAAAGGGTCAACCCGTTGTCGTGTGGCAGTGAAAGGGTTAACCCCTTGGTAGTGTGGTAGTAAAAGGGTTAAAGAACTCATGAAAACAGCTTTATTTCACTCTCTCTCTGAGGAATAAAGCATTACTTTGGTGTTGTGTTGTGTATATTTAGACCACATCAGAGCGTATCTAGAGTCACCTGCCAACGGGTTGGGAATCCCTGCCATAAACCATGTCGGTATATGACTACATATTATAATAACTTTACATCCCATCCGTATCATAACCACGTCAACATTTCTGGTTTATACTGGATGTCATACTTGCAATAGGTGCCAATAGAGACGTCTGTATTCTTCTCAAAACTGTCCATTCTATCTTTAAATACTGTATGGCCATGAATATATCCTATTATATCCCGATCCTATTATATCCTGATCCTATCCTATCTCGATCCAATCCTATCCAATCCAATCCTATCCAATCCCGAGGGACGCGACAGTCGATCAAGAAAAGGGGGTGGGGCTTGAGATAGGTCACTTAGAGAGGAGTGTCTTGTGTGCCACTTTAGGCTTATAACGTGTAAAAACTCAGATGAATTACTAAATGAATAAAAACCACCTGGAAAACCAGACGCTGAATTTAGTAAAAAAAAAACGTTTGGGGGGGAAAAACAAAAGCTCCTTTTCTCTCTCCGTGGTTCTTTCCCTCCAAAAACATCCGAAACCTTTCCTCTCTCTGGCCCGGCGACATGCGAGATGAGCCGGGGGGGGGGGGGGCGGGGGTTAAAAAGTGACAGGCGGCGGTGATGAAGACGGATGGAAGGTGAGCAGGGCGCCTGCTGTGGAGGACAGAAGCCTCTCTTTATGTAACGTCACCGCAGGCCCCCGCTCTGACGCAAACCTGCTCTTGTTTGTCTCCTCGTGGCTCCGGCTGATGACCTCACCCCCCCCCCCCCTACTCACTCACTTCCCATGAAGGGGGGGGGGGGGGGGGTGCGGACGGCAGCAGCAGCAGCGGCGGCTCACACAGCGCGCGGTCATTAGACGACGACGAGAGAAAACCGGGCGCTGAACTTTCTCTCTCTCGAAAAAAGGCCCCCAGACTGCACACTATGATTTATAGTCTCCGGGGGGGGGGGGTGGGGGGGGGGGGGGGATTAGTCACAGAGTTCAAAGGTCAAGCCATTACAGCTGCATACATGACGGCATGTTTTGACCCCCGCATATGATTCTGATTAGGTCCTGCAACAGGGGGGGGGGAGAAAGAAAAGGGCGATAACAATCGCGTCCGTGTCCTCTTGTCTTACTTTCTGTGTGGGTTGAACTTGTGTGTATTAGTTTTGTGTTGTTATGTGAAGAAGAAGAAAAAAACATTGCTTCCTAGATACGTGGGGGCGCGCAGGAAACGGAGGTTCCGATGTGTGCCACCGGAGGGCAGCTGATTGTCTTGGGTCGATTTCTTTTTTGCTGTTATGTCATCATCGGTCATCATCATCTGTAACACATGTTGAGAGACCCGAACTAAAGAGGCTTTTGTTTTCACAGAGTAGACTGTAAGAGAGTGGCTCTGGCCCGGAGCGAGCATGCGTCTGGTCTGGAGTTGTGTTATTAACCGTTTCCACAGTACAACCCTCGTCGTTTTAAAGGAACACTCCCAACGTTTGGGGAAATACACTTATTATTTACCATCTTCCCCAGAGTCAGACAAGAAGATTGGTATCAGTTTCATCTCCAGTGTCCAGTAGCCCAAGATAGGTACAGGTGCATAGCTAGCACAAGGACTGGAAGCGGTAGGCAGCAGCTAGCCTAGCTTAGCACAAGGACTGGAAGCGGTAGGCAGCAGCTAGCCTAGCTTAGCACAAGGACTGGAAGCAGTAGGCAGCAGCTAGCCTAGCTTAGCACAAGGACTGGAAGCAGTAGGCAGCAGCTAGCCTAGCTTAGCACAAGGACTGGAAGCAGTAGGCAGCAGCTAGCCTAGCTTAGCACAAGGACTGGAAGCAGTAGGCAGCAGCTAGCCTAGCTTAGCACAACGACTGGAAGCAGTAAGCAGCAGCTAGCCTAGCTTAGCACAATGACTGGAAGCAGTAGGCAGCAGCTAGCCTAGCTTAGCACAGTAGCAGTAGGCAGCAGCTAGCCTAGCTTAGCACAATGACTGGAAGCAGTAGGCAGCAGCTAGCCTAGCTTAGCACAATGACTGGAAGCAGTAGGCAGCAGCTAGCCTAGCTTAGAACAAGGACTGGAAGCAGTAGGCAGCAGCTAGCCTAGCTTAGCACAATGACTGGAAGCGGTAGGCAGCAGCTAGCCTAGCTTAGCACAATGACTGGAAGCAGTAGGCAGCAGCTAGCCTAGCTTAGCACAATGACTGGAAGCAGTAGGCAGCAGCTAGCCTAGCTTAGCACAAGGACTGGAAGCAGTAGGCAGCAGCTAGCCTAGCTTAGCACAAGGACTGGAAGCAGTAGGCAGCAGCTAGCCTAGCTTAGCACAAGGACTGGAAGCAGTAGGCAGCAGCTAGCCTAGCTTAGCACAAGGACTGGAAGCAGTAGGCAGCAGCTAGCCTAGCTTAGCACAAGGACTGGAAGCAGTAGGATGCAGCTAGCCTAGCTTAGCACAAGGACTGGAAGCGGTAGGCAGCAGCTAGCCTAGCTTAGCACAAGGACTGGAAGCAGTAGGCAGCAGCTAGCCTAGCTTAGCACAAGGACTGGAAGCAGTAGGGAGCAGCTAGCCTAGCTTAGCACAAGGACTGGAAGCAGTAGGCAGCAACTATAGCCTAGCTTAGCACAAGGACTGGTAGCAGTAGGGAGCAGCTAGCCTAGCTTAGCACAAGGACTGGAAGCAGTAGGGAGCAGCTAGCCTAGCTCTGTCAAAAGTGAAGAAATACAATTTCCAACTCTAAAACTGAAACAGAGATGAAATTGATATCAAATTCCCCATCTCGATGGCAAATAAGTGTATTTCCCAAAATGTTGCCTTTAAAGCAGAACGTCACACACCTAACGCTCTTGTCTCTCCCTTTCCCCTTCTAGGTAAGTACCTATTTGCATGTGAAGGATAGCAACATGGCTCCCGTGTATGAGAGCATCACACTGCCTCGTCCAAAGACGCACTCCACGGCCTCCGCCTCATCCTCCTGCTCTTCGACGTCCTCCTCCTCCTCGTCCTCCTCGGGGCCCCCCGCCCCCGCCGCCGCCAGCGCCTCCTTCCACTCCCTGACGCCCCCTGCAGGCGGCTCCCTCATCAGCAGCCTGAAGAGGATGGGCAAGAAGAGAAAGTGGAAGAGGGACGTCCGCCGGCACACCATCCAGCGCATCATGGGGGTGGAGGACCGGGAGGCGGAGGAAGAGGAGGAGGGAGGGGAGGAGCCCCGCGAGTCCGTCGCGTCGTATGACACGCGCACGTGGCCGCTGAAGGAGGGGGGCAGGAGGAGGAAGAAGAAGAGCTCCCCGGCGAAGGGTCCACCTGGCGCGGCCGCGGCGCGACTCTCGGCCTACGTGAGGAACCCACTGTTGAGGGACATCGAGACGGAGTGTTCGGGGGAGTACAGCGTCATCCGCTATGCCGGGGGGTCCGACGGGTCACCCGCCTTGTCGTCGTCGTCCTCCTCCAGGAGGAGCCACTGCAGGTTCCTGTCTCTGGGCTCCGTGCTGAGCTTCGACCTGCCCAAGGACATGAGGCTCATCCCGAGCATCCAGGACAGCATCATCACCATTGGACCCCCGGAGTCGTCCAAGAAGAAAGGGTGCGGCGGCGGGACCCGTCCCGACCCGGACACCACCCACACGACCCTGAGCTCCTTCAGGCATACCCGACCGCCGCCGCCGGCTGGGTCGTCCAGACGCGGCGACGGCCCGGAGGAGATTAGCAGCAGCGTGCCGGGCTATCCCGAGACGCCCACCCCCACGACGGCCGTCGTCGTAGTGATGGACCTGTCCGATATGGACGAGGAAGCCCTCCCACCTCCACCTCCTCCTGCTTTGGACGAGGAATCCCTCCCGCCTCCTCCTCCTCCTGCTCTGGACGAGGACGCCCTCCCTCCGCCTCCTCCTCCTCCTGCTCTGGACGAGGAAGCCCTCCCTCCTCCTCCTCCTCCTGCTCTGGACGAGGAAGAGGAGGATCAGACCGTGCCGTCACGCGATGACCTATCCCAAGTCCGGTTCGGTGGCTCCGGGATCGTCAGTCTGCACGAGGAGGAGGAGCCGGAGCGGGAGTGGGGCAAGACGTCAACGGAGCTCGACTCCTCCGGCACGGGTTATAACGAGGCGGTGGTGGCAGCGACCGGCCGGCGTGCCGAGCCACGCAAAGACAGTCCCGTGCTCGTCGTGACCCAAAACCAATGTCCCACCACCGCAGTCGCACACAACAATCACGAGTGCGTCAGCGTCCACACGCTCGTTCGAGACCTAAACGGACACCGTAGGAGCGCGAAAGCCCAGAGTGCACACACGGAGGAGAGCCCGGGCTTTCAATGGAACCCGGCTGCTGGTTCGAGCCAGGCTTCTTCTTCTCACATGGTCGTCAACCTGAAGAAGTCGAGCGTGAGTGTTACCGTTCGAGAAGACCGCGTTGCCGTTCGAGAGGACTCGGCGGACTCCGGGATCTCGAGCTCCGGTAGCTTCAAGCTCTGCACTGAGCCTCCTCCACGCGCCAGGACCCCACCAGACAACAACCCCCCGCCGCCCAGGGGAATGGTAGGCAGGCTGATGTCCCTGGAGCTGGGGGGGATAGACTGCACCAAATCCAGGGTGCAGCCTCCCACCACGTCCCGCATGGGTCCTCCATCCCCGGCTTCGTCGTCGGCAGACTCGGGACAGCCGGACACGCCGGACCCCGTCCATAATCCGGACCGCCAGCAGTTTGAGGAGGAGGAAGAGGAGCTGGAGGACATCTGGAACCGGACCAACGGCTACTACAGACGGAGCGTCTGCTCGGACATCATGTACCAGCCCCACCGAGAGGGCGGCGGTACTCCCACCGCGGACCAGCGGCCCAGAGAAGAGACCTCCTCGCCCCCGTCGTCGCCTAAACCCCACCAGGCTGTGCTCTACAGGAAGCTGATAACCTCCTCGGAACCCAACCTCCTGGTGGCCGAGTTCCGACTGCCGTCCCCGATCCAGAGCCTGCTGCTGGGTTACAACCGGGAGCTGCGGAGCCCCAAGGAGCGGCTGCTGCCTCCGCTGGCCAGAGGAGAGAGGAGGTCGTGGGCCGCTTTCCCCAACCAGGAGCGCCGGAGCCCCAAGGAGAGGCTGCCTCCCCTGGCCAGAGGAGAGAGGAGGTCATGGGCCGCTTTCCCCAACCGGGAGCAGCGGCCCTGTAAGCCCTCGTCTATGGTCAACGAGACGGCATCTGATCCAATGAAGCTACCGGATATTGAGGACAATCAAAGATATATTTACCAGTATAGAGAGGAGGAAGAGGAGGAGGGTGAGGAGGAGGAGGACACAGGCTGTGTGAAGGTGAGGTCTATGTTTGCTATGCTCTCTCTCTAGATGTTGACACACCTACGAGACTGCTAACCCCTGTCCCCATGACACGTTCTTCTGTCTACATGGCAACCAAACAGTGAAATAATATGGCAATAGAGGCCTTTCACGGAATATATTGGAAGAAACAACGGTTGCTACAGTAGAAGCCCTTAGAAGTCCAGCATTTACTGCTACTCTACCACTACTCCACCACTCCATTTTGTGACTTCTATTGTTCTGGATTTCACACCTCCACTGCCTGCCACAGGCTGGGGAGATTTTCATCTTACATTTTTATTCGTCCCAAATGTCCCAGCCCCATCCAATTTCTTAGCTTTTTTCACTGTTTACTTATCATGCATTGCAACACTAATATATGGTACAGTAGCCCAAGTCAGACTGCCCATATAAAAAAAGTCTTGGGGGTCTGAGGGCAGTAGCCCCTCCCTGGGGAAGCACTTAAGTTAAGTACCCTCGCTTTGTTGACTGCAGAAAAATGTCGTAAGCACTTAAGTTAAGTACCCTCGCTTTGTTTACTGCAGAAAATGTACACCTAGTGCTAGTTCTAAAGTGACATCGGAGTGACATAGGAGTGGCAGAAGGGACCTGATTCTGAAAAGATTCATCTGTATGTGCAAAACAATGGTTGCTAATGTATTGATATATGATACATGGTATTACTGGATCTTGTAAACAAGTAAAACAATATAATAATAATAATAATAATAATAATAATAATAATAATAATAATAATAATAATAATAATAATAATAATAATAATAATAATAATAATAATAATAATAATAATAATAATAATAATAATAATAATAATAATAATAATAATAATAATAATAATAATAATAATAATAATAATCATCATCATAATATCATGCTTTTCCAGTGTATTACCTACTCTGCCACTGCTGCACAGACATTTAGCAGGAGAGAGAGAGAGAGAGAGAGAGAGAGAGAGAGAGAGAGAGAGAGAGAGAGAGAGAGAGAGAGAGAGAGAGAGAGAGAGAGAGAGAGAGAGAGAGCTACACAGACAAGGCATGGCATCTGCTGAATGCATGACGACGTGTATGTTATTATCAGTGGTGACTGAGTGAGGTGATGTCCTTCTCAACAGGACCAGTCAATGAGCCTGCTGTCGGTTCATATGGGGCTCGACGACGGGGCCCGTCAGCGAGGAGGAGCGACCTCCTCCGGCAGTGTGGAGGACATGGAGGAGCAGGGACGAAGAATGACCACCGGAGGGCGCTGTAACACTGTGGTGAGATAATATGACAGAACTTGCTAACAGATTGTAGTAATTGTAGTATCTGAGCACAACAACAGCAATACAGTCGACATGCAGTATGATGATTATGTATTTTCTATACTAAAACTATACTATACTAAAGTATATACTAAAACTTCAACACGACAGGGTTACGGGAAAGTGAGGAGGCAGGGTGTCCTAGAGGTCAAAATGCTGACCAGTACCCAATAGGTCACTGGTTCAATTCCCAGTAGGGGAATTCCCAGTTTGCAAGGCACTGAACCCCAAATCAGCTCAGGGCATACAGTGAAATGTGGGTGGCCATGTCCGCTTTGATTGTGCAATAATACAATAGTAAATCAAATAAGTCATAAAATAGACACTATTTGGGAACTATGTGTATCTAGGAGAGACAATGGCCTCGTGTGAAGGAACAGTAATAATAATAATAATAATAATAATAATAATAATAATAATAATAATAATAATAATAATAATAATAATAATAATAATAATAATAATAATAATAATAATAATAATAATAATAATAATAATAATATATTACATTTATATAGCGCCTTTCAGGGGACCCAAGGCGCTAAGGGAGGGGAACAGGGAACAACGTAACAACAAAATAATAATCAAAAGGAGGGCGGCTAGGTGGTGCAGTGGGCAAGGCGCTCACCACTAACGCAGGAGACGCTGGGTTCGAGCCCATCTCTCCGCATTGCTATCAGCTTGGCTGGTCGTTCATACTAATACACATTGGCAGTATTAGAGGGTGGGAAGCTGATGGGTGGGGATCGGACGTTGTGGACAGCGACTCCTACAGGTCGGTTGGTGCGCCTGCGCAGCAGAATCAGGAAGCGACGGGGGCGGCGTGCCCTCCAAAACGCAGACCCCCCGACGCTGAGAGATCGTGCTGTTCAGGTGAAAAGATGCGACAGGCTGCCTCCTCGAGTACCGGAGGGGACACGTGATGCAAGGCTTCGTCCACATTGCAGCCGACCAGTGGGAGGCATGGCCTAACAGCGTTCGAGACAGGGGAGGGTAGAATTGGATGATACGAAATTGGGATGGGAGAAAAATTGAAAAATGGGAGAAAAAGTAGATACAAAAATAATAATAATAATCAAAAGGAAAGAAAGAAAGAAAAAGGGAAATCAGGCAGAGTAATTTACAAATCTGGTGAAGAGGTGGGTTTTGAGTTGGGATTTGAAGGAGTGCAGGGATGTATCACTACGGATGTTTGGAGGGAGTGAGTTCCAGAGGGTGGGTGCGGCCACAGAGAAGAGGATTAATGTTCTCCTTCTCCTCCTTCAGAGTGGGAGGTCTGAGTCCATGGAGGGCACCTTGGAGAGGAAACACAAGCTGCAGCTGGGCGGGAAGAAGGTGAGAACAGAGCCATATCAATATCTCCTCAGTTCTGGAGAAATAAATATAGATTTATTTCAAAAGAAAAAAATCGACCATTAGTGGGGGAATACCGCTCCATTTAAAGATGCACCTCTCTCCAAAAAGCCAGCAACCAGAACTACTGTAAGTCAGGGCGACAGTGGTTCAGGAGGTAGAGCAGTCGTCTGGCAATCCTGGAGGTTCCCAGTTCGATTCCCGCTCCTCCCGGGCAGTGGAGGCGGGGGCGACCATGCAAGGTGCCCACCTGCGCATAGGGAGCAGTTAGGTGTTAAGTGTCTTAAGCTCAAGGTCACTTCGACACGCTGCCCGGGAGGAGCGGGAATCGAACCGGGAACCTTCCGATCACCAGACGGACCGAGCTAATGTATCCCCTGGATCATAGGAATAGCACATGAACCCTTTAACAGAGACATAATGAACGGAGCGTCCCTTCTTCTCTCCCCAGGCGTCCTGTCGAGCCTGGAACTCCTACCACGCTGTCCTGTACAGACAGACCCTGTGCTTCTACCAGGACAGGAAGGACACTCTGAGGGTAAGAGCAGGACAGAGGACAGAGGACAAGGGACTAAAAACACATTTCACAATTATGCCACATCAATGTGGAACGCCCTACCCACAGCCGTAAAAAAGAATGTGAATCCCTACCCACCTTCAAAACCGCTCTCAAAGAGCACCTACGGGAGGCTGCGATTCGAAACTGGCCCCTGTAAATATCCCCCCCCCCCACCCAACCCCCTCCAATGTACAGTTTCTTCCCCCTCAAATGTATATACTCTCTTTTAAAAACTCTTAAACAGTACTGTATATTTGTATATCTTGTATGTCATAAATGTCTGGATGTAACAGTACTGTTTATCTCTATGTCGTGTATGTCATAAATGGCGCAGCGGACATTGCGCTCGTCACCAACGCAAGAGACACCGGGTTCGACTCCGGCTGTCGGCGTTGCCTCCGGCTTGGGCCGGCCGTCATACTGACTCAATTGGCAGAGTCAGCGGGTGGGAAGTCGATGGGTGGTAATCTGGACGTTGTGGACAGCAACTCCTACAGGTCGGTTGGGGGACGCCTGCACAGCAGAGACAGGAAATGGCAGGGGTAGTGTGAGCCTCCCACGCGTTACACCTCGCCAACGAGAGTCCGTGCTGGCAGGTGAAAAGATGTGACAGGCTGCCTCCTCGTGTACCGGAGGGGACACGTGATGCAAGGCTTCTATCCTCCCTACAACCGGCCAGTGGGGGGCATATGCGAGCAACGTTCAAGACAGGGGAGGGGAGAATTGGCACACTGGAATTGTGATGGGAGAAATTTTGGCCCTTAGTCGGGGACAGCCCTACCTCACAGTCACACTCAACATGTTAGTCTTCATCCCACAGCAGCAGGTGTGTCTTTCTTTACCCTGATAAACAGTTCAGTACAGGGTCCCCGATCTCCTCTTATCTTCATTTATACGATCTCAGTCTCTCCAGACGACGTACCTTTTTCCTCTCCGAGTGAAGGTCACCGCCAAGGTCCCAGACATCGCTATCGATATATAATAACCACTGAAATTGACCAGTGGATCATTCGTTAGCGTAGAAGATTACGTTACGGCGGGAGCTGTCCGCCGGTGAGGTAGCGCCCGCCCGGTAATGTGCGCCGCGGCAGAAGACGTGAAACGCATGAATTATTAAAGATCTTACAGCGTGACATGAGAATCAATACGAACAATGACGTGGGATTGAGACACAATGGAACACTATACAACATGAATACCCCAGTGTCCTGTGGGCCGGTCCATACCTCCGTGAAACCATTCTGCTTCAGCTGTTTGAATGAATGAATTCTTATTTTTTTTTTATCCTGTATTATCTTTTTATTTCATTTATTTTATTAATGTTCTCGGGCATATTTGTAAAATGGGGGCCAGCCCTCCTTAATTTCTATAAAGGTTTCATATTCAATCAAATCAATAATAATAATAATTAGGGATGTTCGATATTGGCTTTTTTACCGACATCCGATATACCGATATTGTCCAACTTTATATTCCGATACCAATATCAACCGATATCGATATATGCAGGGTTTCCCCCCCCCCCAAAAAACTGAATAATTTCAGGTAATTAACATTACATATCTCTTGTCGTGGAATTAACACAACATTATGCATACTTTTGACAATAAATAAAATAAGAATTTGTTCTTACTTGCTTGCCTGGGTAAATAAAGGTTAAATAAATGTAAAAAAAAATTAAAATGTTAAACCGATACCGATATTTTCCGACATTACATTTTAACGCCAATATCGCTAGGCCGATAATATCGGACATCCCTAATAATAATCAATGATGTGTGCTCCAGAGTTCCGTGTGTGGCCTGCCGCTGAACCTGACTGGAGCGGAGTGTGTGCCCTCTCCGGAGTACACCAAGAAGACCCACTGCTTCAGCCTGAGGTGAGCCCCACGACCCACCTCACCCTCACCCTCACTCTCCCCCACCCCCTCACCCTCCCCCTCCCCCACCCCCTCACCCTCACCCTCCCCTCACCCTCCCCCACCCCCTCCCCCTCCCCCACCCCTCCCCCTCCCCCTCCCCCACCCCCTCCCCCTCACCCTCCCCCTCCCCCTCCCCCTCACCCTCCCCTCCCCCTCACCCCTCCCCCTCCCCCACCCCCTCACCCTCCCCCTCCCCCACCCCCTCCCCTCACCCTCCCCCTCCCCCACCCCCTCCCCCTCCCCCTCCCCCTCCCCCTCACCCTCCCCCACACCCTCACCCTCCCCCTCACCCTCACCCTCACCCTCCCCCTCACCCTCACCCTCACCCTCACCCTCACCCTCCCCCTCCCCCACACCCTCACCCTCCCCTCACCCTCCCCCTCACCCTCCCCCTCCCCCTCCCCCACACCCTCACCCTCCCCCTCACCCTCACCCTCACCCTCCCCCTCACCCTCACCCTCACCCTCACCTCACCCTCCCCCTCCCCCACACCCTCACCCTCCCCCTCACCCTCACCCTCCCCCTCACCCTCCCCCTCCCCCTCCCCCACACCCTCACCCTCACCCTCCCCTCACCCTCACCCTCACCTCCCCCTCACCCTCACCCTCACCCTCACCCTCCCCCTCACCCTCCCCCTCCCCCTCCCCCACACCCTCACCCTCACCCTCCCCCTCACCCTCACCCTCACCCTCCCCCTCACCCTCACCCTCACCCTCACCCTCCCCCTCACCCTCCCCTCCCCCTCAAAAAAAGGACAGTAGTACACATTAATCAACATTTCTGTAAATGTGTCCGGTTTTAGCCAGCTGGCTATAATTCGCAACTGTAGTCCTTTTTGGCAAGATGTTATAATAAGACCGACCATACACCTAGAACAGAACATCTGTAGTGTGGTGGTGAAAGGGTTAACTGTGCATAATGATGACAAATGAATATCTTGAATCTTGAATCTTGAATATAGACAAATCGCTAGATGAACATAGATGAGACTGTATTGTAGCCTCCTCCTGTTGGTCGGTGAATGAATGAAAAGTTTATTTTTGGACATGTTATTCTCCATATTTCTCCAAACAACTCACGGTATCTTGTTCCGTCAAACCAAACAATCATAACAGCAAATAAAAAAAAAACATTAAAAGAAAAACATTAAAAAAAGAAAAAAAGGGAATTATAAACAAAAGGTCAAGAGCAATGTGTTTGGTTAGCAGACATGTCCAAAAAGGAGTAGAGGGAAGCTTAGCTTATTGATCCCTACCCCCTTACATTTATATTTGTTCTTCCATAAAATTTTACTAGATATAACATAATTTAGTACATTACAATATAGAATATACTTTTACTTATATTAAAAGATTACAAGAAAAAACTTGATTCACTTGACAGCAGTGAATATAGTACAGCACTACATACATACCTAATATAACATAACTTTGTTTATCCTCAATACTAATTTCTGTATTTTTCGAATGTGTATTTTTTTAGCTGCTTTTTAAATTATGACCTGTGTGACCTTTGTGACCTCCAGGCTGCGTGACGGCTCAGAGTACCTGCTCAGCGCCTCGTCGCGCTTCACGATGAAGAAGTGGATGCTGAAATACAAGCCATCACTGGTAAAAAAAAAAAAACTCCATCACTCCATCAATCTGCCGGCTGCGGTATTATTATTATTATTGTTGTTTGTCTCAATGTTGCCTGTTGACAACGTGATTGATTTGTCTGCTTTACCTCAACAGGTCAGTGTGAGTCTTCTGTCCTCTCCATGTCAAGCAGCGCTATCCTCCAAGAGCTCCCCTCAGCCTTGTAAGATATACTTATTAAATTTTTATTAAAAAATATTTACTTAGATTTTATTCCGTTTTATAACAAAAGATTACATTACATGGCACAAACAAACAACAAAACGACACAACAGTGTGACGTGTGGGCTTTCCTCCCTTATTTATAATGTAACATCACCCGTTCGAATTCCATCCCTCCTCCCAGTTTGTAGTGTCGTTAACTTTTTTATTTTTTTTATAATTCAACCCATCTGTCCCATTTCGACCCAGATTTATCTAGTGATGCACCGATGTGAAAATTGTGGCCAATATCGATAACCGATATTAATATCGCTGTTCTGGCCGATACCGATATTTAAAGATGTCGATATCTCTGTATAGAAAACACTTTTTTATGATAATCAAATAAAGAGCTATTTTCCAAAAAGCATTTTTTTTTTTTTTTTGTAACTTATTTTCAGAAATGACTGATATTTTGAAACTATTTAACGATATTATATCGGCGGCCGATATATCGTGCATCACTAGATTTTTCCTCTTGTTCCCTCAATATAAATGCGTAAAAGCGGTCCATGTCGTATTATTTCCTCCACTACACCCCGACCACTGCTCCTGTGTCCGCGGGTCCACTTCATACGATGCTCTTGTTGTGGTTTTCTAGCTGGCTGCTCGCAGGGCCTTCCCCAGGTATCTGTCCCCTCCTTGTGTGTTTTCCTGTGTCAGATTCCCCAGGTATCTGTCCCCTCCTTGTATGTTTTCCTGTGTCAGATTCCCCAGGTATCTGTCCCCTCCTTGTATGTTTTCCTGTGTCAGATTCCCCAGGTATCTGTCCCCTCCTTGTGTGTTTTCCTGTGTCAGGTTCCCCAGGTATCTGTCCCCTCCTTGTATGTTTCCTGTGTCAGGTTCCCCAGGTATAACCCCAGACCTGTCTTAGGCCTCATAACTAGAGATGTCCGATATTATCGGCCGATATTGGCATTAAAATGTAATATCGGAAATTATCGGTATCGGTTTAATTTTTTTTAATTGATTATAGATTATAATTTTTTTTTACATTTATTTAACCTTTATTTACCCAGGCAAGCAAGTAAGAACAAATTCTTATTTTATTTATTGTCAAAAGTATATTCATAATGTTGTGTTAATTCCATGACAAGAGATATGTAATGTTAATTACCTGACATTATTAGGTTTTTTTTTGGGGGGGGGGTACCCAGTATCTCCTTTAATATTTCCTTCCCAAAACTCCTTCATCTGCTTATTCTTCCTTTTAAAACAACATTGAAGTCATTATTCATTTACAAGTTCAAATCTTCCTAACTCACGGAGGAAACTCTCTGGTGACAAATAAGTGCCATATCATTTAATTCATGTACTGTATTCAATAATTTATCAGCCCCACCCTGTACTGTATTAACAGCTGCATGTGCCTGTCGCTGACTCAATGTGGAATACCTAATGGTAATACAGTATTGTTACAATAATATATAATACTTTAATGGCGCTTTCGACTGCGATGACCTGATAATGTCTGTTTGTTATTCGTTTATGTTCTCATAACTCCTCTCTTATTAGTTATCATATTTTTATATAAAAATTCATTATAATTAATTATATTGTATTGAGTTAATTATATAGTTTACTCTGTTTATTTCTTCTCATATTGTTATATTCAGATCAAATTGTATTGCCTATATATGTATGTCTTTCTACTATTACCCTGCCCATACGCGTCAATACTTTTACCAACAGATTTCCAGTTCCGCGTGCGCGTTCTGCGATCTGATTGGCCACTGACGTTTCTGGTC
>NW_028170127.1:0-1000 GCF_963971535.1 Notolepis coatsorum
CACTGTACCGAAACCACTGTACCGAAAATCGTACCGAACCTTGACTTCAAAACCGAGGTACGTACCGTACCGTAGTTTTTGTGTACCGTTACACCCCGAACACACACCCACAGACACACCCACAGACACACACACACACACACACACACACACACACACACACACACACACACATCCACACACACACACACACACACACACACACACACACACACACACACACACACACACACACACACACACACACACACACACACACACACACACACACACACACCTACACACACCTACACACACACACACACACACACACACACACAGTGTGCCAGATCAGGCCGAGTTTTATCTCGGCAGCCCTGCATTGTGGTAAAATGGAGTTGGCTCTCTCTCTCTCTCTCTCTCTCTCTCTCTCTCTCTCTCTCTCTCTCTCTCTCTCTCTCTCGTAATCAATAAGCGCTGGTTCAGGCATGTTTGCTTGTGGCCTTATGTGCAGAGCTGCGGCTGCAAGGTGTTGTGTGAGGATAACTGAGGATCTCTGAAGGTGCTGTGTGGCCACAGTCTCTTCTGTCTGGTCACTCAAGGCTCTAAGGCAGAGATGACACCATTAGATCCCAGTACAGTACATCACCGGCGGAAGATCAGACAAGAGAACGGCGTGGCGCCTTAGGTTTACGCCAGGGTAGCAAAAGACGGCAAAGTATGCTGCTGGAAAGAAAACTGAGCCTAAAGCACATGGGGTCTTGCAAATAAAAAAAAAGTGTATACTCACTCAAACTATCACATACTGTGGAGATGATTTGTAATGAGAAGAACGGATTTCTGTTTTCTGATGTGGACACAACATTCTCCAATAAGTGCCCAATGAGGTTCCCATTCATTTAATTTGAGCCGCGACACTCCGCCTCGCGACTACATGAACAGTGGCTTTCAGTCAGTGCGTGAATTAAAACTCTTTTCCCCCCATCGCTCTGCTCAAGGTTAGCAAGGGCTTTTAATAGGA